>NW_020213188.1:54839-55464 GCF_003070985.1 Temnothorax curvispinosus
TTTTTCTTTGGTTTTTTCTTTAATGTTACTTCTTCGGTGACTTCTTTTACGTCTTCTTTTCTTTCCTCGATAATCGGTTTTTTAATCGTCACTTTGTCGACTTCTTCCTTGGGAGACTTTTCTTTCATTTTCTTCAGTACCACTTTTTCACAGATTTCTTCTGGCACTTGTTCTTCCTCCTTTGGAACGGGTTTCTTTACGGTGATTTCAGCATCAGATTCTTCGGTAACGGGCTTCTTCTTTGGTTTCTTTTTTAACGTAACCTCTTGGTTGACTTCTTTTACATCTTCCGTTTTTTCCTCGATAATCGGTTTTTTAATTGTCACTTCTTCAGCGACTTCCTTAAGGGAATCTTTTTTTGGTTTCTTTAATGCCACTTTCTCGGAGATTTCTTCTGGTATATGTTCTTCCTCTTCTGGAATGGGTTTCTTTACAGTGATCTCAGCAGCGGGTTCCTCGGTAACGGGCTTTTTCTTCGGCTTTTTCTTCAAAGTGACTTCTTCAGTGATTTCTTTTACATCTTCCGTTTTTTCCTCGATAATCGGTTTCTTAATCGTCACTTCTTCAGCGACCTCTTCCTTAAGAAAATCTTTTTCCGGTTTCTTTAATGCCACTTTTTCGGAAA
>NW_020213188.1:55474-60232 GCF_003070985.1 Temnothorax curvispinosus
TGGAAAGGGTTTCTTTACGATGATTTCGGCAGCAGGTTCCTCGGTAATCGACTTTTTCTTTGGTTTCTTTTTCAATGTAATTTCTTCAGTTACTTCTTTTACATCTTCTTTTCCTTTTTTAATAATCTGTTTTGTGATTGTTACCTCATCTTCTACTTTTTCTTCAACAAATTCCTTTGGTTTTTTCAATAACACTTCTTGAGAAACATCCAGTATATCTTGCTTCTCTTCCGGTTCTGATTTCTTTCTTGGTCTTTTTACAATTAGTTCTTCTGTTGGGATCTCCTGCTTCTCTTCAACAGGCTCTTTTAAAATGATATGCTCACTACTGTCTTGCGGTTTTATTTCTTTTTCCTTGATCTTTTTTGGTTTTATCTTCTGTTTTACTGTATATTCATCAGTAATTTCTTTTGGCATCGTTGGGGTAATGTCTTTTTCTTTAGTTGGATATTTTTCTGTGCCTTCTTTTTCGGGTTTCGTTTTCTTCCAGCCTTTTAAAGTTATTGTTGCGGGCTCATCTTCTGGTTTTTCTGAAGTTGGTATTCGAAATTTGACCTCGGGTTCTTCTTCGGGCTCCTGTGGTTTTGGTATTCCCTTTACTAGAGGAATTTGCTCGATATCTTGTTCAGGTTTCTTTTTCTTTGATGGTTTATATGGTTTTGAGACAGGTTCAATTTCCGGCTTCTTGGTTATTTCGAATTCTTCAGGTATATATTTTTCAATTTCTGGGCTATCAAATTCTATTGGTTTAAATTCATTAGATGTAAAGGTTTCTTCAGGTTTTTCTTCTTTTTTCTGAGGCATATCTTCTAGAGATTTTTCTTTTTTAGGTTTTTGTTTACTTTTTATTACTTGTTCAGGTTCTTTTATCGGTATTTTCTTTAGTTTAACATCTTCCGGTACAATTTTATCTTCTTGTTTTATTTCACCTTTTCCAATAATGAGCTTTTGTGGTTCTTCGAGCGTTTTTTGAGACTTTTTGGGTGTGCGTTCATATATAGATTTATCTTCTATTTGTTCCAAAGGAACTTTCTTTAATTCTTCGAACTCTTTATCTAATTTCTCTAATTCAATTAAGTCTTTCTCTGATATTTTAGGCTTTTTGTACTTTTTCTTTATAATTTGTAATGCTTCTTCTGTGTTTCTAGATAAAATGCCGGCTTGTGCTGGATTCTTTTCCATGTACGTAACTTTTGGCATCTGTAATTCTGCCGGATAGTCATCGATAAATGTAATTCTACTTCGTAACATGATTTTAGGGAATATTGGTTCAGTTATTTCCTTTTTCTTTACAACTGTTACTTTTTTCAATTTAATTGCACCGAA
The DNA here is from genome assembly GCF_003070985.1 of Temnothorax curvispinosus. Lineage (NCBI taxonomy): Eukaryota > Metazoa > Arthropoda > Insecta > Hymenoptera > Formicidae > Temnothorax > Temnothorax curvispinosus. The sequence goes on from NW_020213188.1 coordinate 56,801, forward strand.
TTGAACTGTTTCTTGGATTGGTTCAATATATTTTAATTTTGTAGGTTTGATTTCTTTTCTTTCAATTTTCTGTCGAACCAATTTTTGCACAGATTCAGGCAATGTTTTCTTTTCCTTCTTCTTTTTCGTTGGTTCCCATTCAATTTTTTCAGGCATCGGCTCTAATACAGGTCTTTCGTACTCGGGTTCTACCCATTCTTCTATATCCGTCTTGACGGGCTTCTTCTTTTTCTTTATGACTTTTTTTTCTTTTATTTTCTCGATAGATTTAAGTTTCTCTTCTACAGTGGACACAATTTCTTCTGTCGGTTTTTCAAATTCTTTTATTTCTTCGGGGTGTATTACTTTTACTTCCTTTAATTTGTCTTCAGGTTTTTTCTTTCTTAAAGTATCTTCCACTTTAGCTTCTGGAATTACTTCCGCCACTTCCTTTGTAGTTTTTAGGACAACTTTATCTCTTTTTGTTTCTTCCATTTTAGGCTTGACAGATATTATTTCTTCCACTATTTTTTCTTTCTCTTCAATTATCTTTTCTTTTTTTATAGAAGTTAGTTTTTCCTCTTGTTCTTCCTTAACATCAATTTTAGGTTTTGCTTCTTCCTTTTCTGTTATTTTATCATCTGCTACAGCAAGAGTAACTTCAATAACTTCAATAGTTTCTGTTGGCGCTACATTCAATTCAGCTTCTTTCTCAACGATTGTTTTTTCGACAACGAATTCTTCAGGTCTTATTTCTGTTGCTATTTCTAAAATTTCGACACTTTCCTGTAAAAGTATATCTTTTTTAGCTTTCTCCTTTGTAGGTTTTTTCATTTTTATATCTTCTATTGCTTCTTCTGGCTGGTCTTCCTTCATTTCTCTAGCTTTCTTCTTAACAAGTGGCGTTTTCTTTACGATTACTTCTTCTACTCGAATTTGTGACTCCTCTTCTTTGACTGGCAATATCCTTTCTTTTATTGGTTTTATCTTTTCAAGAAAATTCTCAGTGGAAGTGTCTGAAATTATTTCAGTAACTTTGAGTCCTTCTTTTGTTATGATAGTCAATTTTATTTCTTCTTCTTTCGGTTTTTCATTTAGTATTTCCTTAGTAGTCTCGATAGTAATTTCTTCCTGAACAGGAATCGTGTTTGTTTCTTCCGGTAAAGTTTTTTTAAATATGCTTTCTTCTTCTTTAATTGCGTGCACTGCAGCTTTTTGGGGTATAGCTTTATCTTCTGTGAATTTTGTAATAGATGATTCAGTTAAGATTTGCGTAATTTCGATACCTTCTTTAGGAGAAAATATAGTTTGAGCTTGTTCCATTTCTGGTTTTTCTAAAACAATTTCTTGAAGAATTTCTTCCGGCACGTTATCTTCATGAGACTTTATCTTCTTTCTTTTTATTCTCTTTTTTATTGGTGTTTCAATAATTTTTGTTGTAGGTGTTTCGACAGTTTCTATTATTTCTTCCTCAATATCTACTTCTTTCTCAGGTAATTTAACTGCTGATGTCTGTATATCTATTTCTGTAATCATAATACTTTCTTCTCTATCTTCCACGACAGGTTTAGCCTTTTCTTTCTTTGGCATGTCTGTTCGGATTTCTTCAATAACTTCCTCAAGAACATCTGCAGTTTCTATTACATGTTTCTTTTCCTTAATTATTTCGGCTGACAGTTCAACTATTTCCTTTGGTTTTACAGTTAACTCCTCGATAGCCTCGATACGTTCATCCTTCTTCTTTGGTATTTTCTTTGTCTTCGTGACTTTCTCTTTCTCTAGTGGTGTTTCCTTGACATCAATTTTCATAATTTCAACCGAGTCTTTGTCATCTACAAAAAGTTGAGCCTTTTGAAGTTCTGCTTCTTTTATCACAATTTCTTCTACAGTTTCCTCAGGTATTCTATTAATTGATTCTTCTCGCTGTAAGAATATAATAAAAATATGTTATGATATATTAAATAAAACAAGTTGTACTTTAGCTTACCTGATACATTTCTTCTCTGGTACCTAAAAGACAAAAATAAGAAATTAGATCAGAAAGAAGATTACGTAATAAAAAAAGCCTTTAATTAACGACTGTATTTTAATGTGTAGTCAATAATATTAATAGGTGTCAATAATATTAATATTACATATAATATAAGTATTAATAGATAACCAGTAATGATATTATCTTACGTTCCTCTTTTCAGTTTTAATATAAAAATCTGTTGATTGTGTACGTCAAAAAATAGTAAAGAAGAAATGTATGTTTCAAAAGAACGTAAACATTAGTAAGCGCACAAAGTAAAAACCTAACTTACCTTCCAAAACTTTTTTATTGACTCTATATTTTATCAATCCATCGTGTTTAGGTTTAATGTGTATTTCTGGTGTAGTGTCTGCGTCAAGATCATTTGCGGCTCCTACCTCCTGTATCTCATTATCCACATTGCCGACAGTCATTCCTTCGGGAATTTGTTCGATAATTTTCTTTTTGGTGATCTTCTTCGGTTTCTTTCCTTCCATTATTTCCTCAGTTACTGTCACTTGCTCTCTCACTTCCTCCTTTTTAAGTGGCTTTGCGAATTCGGGAGATGGAAGAGGATAAGTCGTTTCTTCGACGATTTCTTCTACCGGGCCTTCCACAAGTGTCGTAACAGGTAACTGATCCTTTTCCTCTACAGTTGTCTCCTCTGTCACTTGCTGCTTTTGCCCTTTTCGTTTAATAATTTTCTTTTTGGTAATCTTTTTCGGTTTCTTTCCTTCGACTATTTCCTCAGTTACTGTCACTTGTTCTCTCACTTCCTCTTCTTCAAGTGGTTTTGTGAATTCGGGATATGGAAGAGGATAAGTCGTTTCTTCGACAATTTCTTCTATAGGACCTTCTAGAACTGTCGTTACAGGTAACTTATGTTTTTCCTCTACAGTTATCTCCTCTGTCACTTGCTGCTTTTGCCCTTTTCGTTTAATAATTGTCTTTTTGGTAATCTTCTTCGGTTTCTTTCCTTCGACTATTTCCTCAGTTACTGTCACTTGCTCTCTCACTTCCTCCACTTCAAGTGGTTTTGCGAATTCGGGATATGGAAGAGGATAAGTCGTTTCTTCGACAATTTCTTCTATAGGACCTTCTAGAACTGTCGTTACAGGTAACTTATCTTTTTCTTCTACAGTTGTCTCCTCTGTCACTTGCTGCTTTTGCCCTTTTCGTTTAATAATTTTCTTTTTGGTAATCTTCTTCGGTTTCATTCCTTCGACTATTTCCTCAGTTACTGTCACTTGCTCTCTCACTTCCTCCTCTTCAAGTGGCTTCGCGAATTCGGGATACGGAAGAGGATAAGTCGTTTCTTCGACAATTTCTTCTATAGGACCTTCTAGAACTGTCGTTACAGGTAACTTATCTTTTTCCTCTACAGTTGTCTCCTCTGTCACTTGCTGCTTTTGCCCTTTTCGTTTAATAATTTTCTTTTT
>NW_020213188.1:60242-63369 GCF_003070985.1 Temnothorax curvispinosus
TCGGTTTCATTCCTTCGACTATTTCCTCAGTTACTGTCACTTGCTCTTTCACTTCTTTCTCTTCATGTGGCTTTGCGAATTCGGGATGTGTTGCTGCGCTAACAATCTTTTCAACAGTTTTTATTGGGCTTGTAACAATTTTTTGTTTACTTTCATCCTTTTCAGTTAATTGATCTAACTGGTTTTCTGTATCTTCTTTTTGAATATCTTTTGTCTGTATATCACGGATATCATTTGTTTTTTTGATTATTCTTTCATTTTGTACATACGTCTTTATTTGTTCTTTTTGACTTTGAGTTATGTCTTCTAATTCTTCAATTTTTGTTGGTACTATTTCTTCTATTCCTATCAGTCCTGTTACTTCTTCGATGTGCATAAATTGCTTTTTCGGTATAGATGGTACTTGTGATTTTATATCTTCGATTTCTTCTTCGATTACTACAACTTTATCTTCTTCTGTTTTAGATTTTGGTTTCTTTTTCCGTATTGTCGTTTTCTTCGTTTTAATTGCTGCTGTTTCGTTTTCTTTACTGCCGCGTCTAAATTTAGTGGTGTATTCTTCAGTTACTTCAGTATCGGAATCATTTGTTGGTTGTTGTTTTGTTTCGTGTATTGTAGTGTGTTGTGTGATTGTGAAGTGATGTTCTTTCTCTGATGCTTCTGTGGTTTCTGAAATGTATATAGAACAAGTGTGTCATGGAATTAAATTGTTGTACGTTTTATAAATCCGTTGGCATTATTTACATTCTGATATTTAACTTTTATTCCGAGTATTAGTTTCAGATCATTTTTAACATATTTCTTTTTATTTTTTAAATATTGTTTTTGATTACTCGAATGTTAAATATCATCTTAATTTAAGTATAGCCATTCAGTTGCTAGTAATGACTCGTATAAAGTAATACCTGTTTTTGTCTAAATGTGTCTATTATGTGCAGTGCAATTATGTTGTAAACATTATTAATAATGTCTGTGTTGTTGTTTGGCTTTGTACTTACCCGAGGCAAGCTGAGATCGTAATGTTAAGTCAAACACAAGTTGTTAACCTACTTGCAATAATTGTAAATCATATTTTACTAATTTGTTCATGTTCTGATTATATTTTTTTTTTATCTATTTTGCTAACATAAACTAATATACTTATCTAATTTGTCTGATTTATTTGATTTGTTAGATGTTACTAATCCTAGTCATAGTGTTGTATTGAAAAGAATTTTTTTTAAAGTCGCTTCTGAACTGTCAGTTTAAATCAGTTATGTTATCTTTCTATATGTATAATACTTACCCAAAATTTTTTCCATGTAGTCGGCTTCGATAGATGTGCTTGCTAACTTTGATACTACCGGTATGACGGGTTCGGGCAGATTTGATTCGATTTCAGTAATGTGTTGCAATTCAGTAACAATTACGCCTTGCTTTTCATCTTCTACTCCATAAGCTGTTTTACTTTCTGGTTTTGAAATGCTAAATTCTGATACTACATTTTCTGGAACAATTTCAGTTTTTAGAGCAACTTTTCGTTCAATTATATCCGCTTGCGCATTTACTTCCTTAGCGAGACCTTTGACGACTTCCTTTGCTTCTTTCTCCGTAGCGGTTATTTGGGTAACTTGAACACCTTCCGAAATGCGGAATGAAACTTCGGCTGTTGCGCTTACTGCCTTTTTTTCAGCGATGAGGGAACGTTCGCTTTCGTGAGGAATCGATTCCATTTGTTGTATACTTTCAAACGGTATCTGTTCTGGTGTTATTTTCTTTACATCAGGTTTAACAAATTCCATCATTTCCTCTGACGATGACGACGCAACAACGTGAGATTTTTGAGCAACAGGCATGCTTAATATGCTCTGCTCGGCTACCTGTTTAGTTGCTTCTTCTAGATTTTTTATAATTTCTTTTGTTTCCTTTTCCGTAGTAGTTACTTGGATAACTTCGACGCCTTCGGAAACGCGGAATAAAACTTCAGCTGTTGCGGTAGTCGTCCCTTTATCTGGGACAAACGAACATTCAATTTCATGAGAAATTGGCTCAATTTGTTGTATACTTTCAAACGGTATTTGTTCTGGCATGATTTTCTTTATCTCGGGCTTGATAGATTCTACAATTTCTTCCGTTGTTAATGATGCAACTACTTGAGTTTTCTGAGCAACTGGCATACTTAGTATATTCTGTTCAACTGTCTGTTTAGTTGGTTCTTCCACATATTTTATTACTTCTTTTGTTTCCTTCTCTGTAGCGGTTACTTGGATAACTTCGACTCCTTCAGAAACACGAAATGAAACATCAGCCGTTGTTTCTAGTGTTCTTTTATCAGGGAGGAGCAATCGTTCGCTTTCATGAGAAATCGATTCAATCTGCTGTATGCTTTCAAATGGTATTTGTTCCGGTATTATGTTCTTTCTCTCAGGTTTAACAGGTTCTAACATTTCTTCTGTTGTTGACGATGTAATCACTTGAGACTGTTCTACAACGGGCATACCTAGCATGCTTTGCTCGGCTATCTGTTTAGTCGCTTCTTCCAAGTTTATTACGACTTCTTTTGTTTCCTTTTCCGTAGCAGTTACTTGAATAACTTCGACACCTTCGGAAATGCGGAATGAAACATCAGCTTTTGTGCTCGGCGTCTTTTTATCGGGGAGAAGCAAATGTTCGCTTTCATGAGGAATTGATTCAATCTGTTGAATACTCTCAAACGGTATTTGTTCGGGTATTATTCTCTTTATCTCAGGCTTAACAGATTCTATCATCTCTTTCGTTGTTGACGATGTAATTACTTGAGACTGTTCTACAACGGGCATACCTAGCATGCTCTGTTCGGCTGTCTGTTTAGTTGCTTCTTCCAGACTTTTTACTACTTCTTTTGTTTCCTTTTCTGTAGCGATTACTTGTACAACTTCGACCCCTTCAGAAACGCGGTATGAAATTTCGGCCGTTGTACTTGGTGTTTTCTTATCGGGAAGAAGTAAACGTTCGCTTTCATGAGGAATTGATTCGGTCTGTTGTATACTCTCAAATGGTATTTGTTCGGGTATTATTTTCTTTATCTCAGGCTTAACAGATTCTATCATATCTTCCGTTGTTGATGACGTTACCACTTGAGACTGTTCTACAACGGGCATGCTCAGCA
>NW_020213188.1:63379-74024 GCF_003070985.1 Temnothorax curvispinosus
TTCTAACATTTCTTCTGTTGTTGACGATGTAATCACTTGAGACTGTTCTACAACGGGCATACCTAGCATTCTCTGCTCGGCTATGTGTTTAGTTGCTTCTTCTAAGCTTTTTACGACTTCTTTTGTTTCCTTTTCCGTAGCAGTAACTTGAATAACTTCGACACTTTCGGAAATGCGGAATGAAACATCAGCCGTTGTGCTTGGCGTTTCTTTATCGGGGAGAAGTAAATGTTCGCTTTCATGAAGAATTGATTCAATCTGCTGTATACTCTCAAACGGTATTTGTTCCGGTATTATTCTTTTTATTTCAGGCTTAACGGATTCTGTAATTTCTTCCGTTGTTGACGACGCAATTACCTGAGACTGTTCTGCAACTCGCATACTGAGCATACTTTGCTCGGCTGTCTGTTTAGTTGCTTCTTCCAAACTTTTCATGATTTCTTTCGTTTCCTTCTCTGTAGCGGTTACTTGAATTATTTCGACACCTTCAGAAACGCGGAATGTAACGTTGGCCGTTGCGGTTGATGTCGCTTTATCAGGAACAAGCGAACTTTCTCTTTCATGAGAAATCGATTCAATCTGCTGTATGCTTTCAAACGGTATTTGTTCCGGTATTATTCTCTTTATCTCAGGCTTAACAAACTCTGTCATATCTTCTGTTATTGATGACGTTATCACTTGAGACTGTTCTGCAACGCCCATGCTTGGCATGCTCTGCTCGGCTATTTGTTGATTTGCTTCTTCCAAGTTCCTTATTACTTCTTTTGCTTCTTTCTCCGTAGCGGTTACTTGGATAATTTCGACTCCTTCAGAAACATGGAATGAAACATCAGCTGTTGTACTTGGTGTCTTTTTATCGGGAAGGAGCAAACGTTCGCTTTCATGAGGAATTGATTCAATCTGCTCTATAGTCTCAAATGGTATTTGTTCCGGTATAATTTTTTTCGTCAGAGGTTTCGCAGACTCTGTCATCTCCTCCGTTGTTAATGATGCAAGTGTTTGCGATTTCTCGGCAACGCGCATGCCCAGCAGACTTTTTTCGGCTACTTGCTTAGTCGGTTCCTCTGGAGTGGATAATCCCTTTTCGGCTTCATTGTAAGTTACTTCAAAGATCGACAATGGCATTAGTTCGTCTAAATTTAGTTTACCTTTATGCTCTTCGGAAACTTGTGATTTTGCAAGTTCTTCGACGTTACTCACTGTCAAAACTTCTGACATCTCTGCGACTTCTATGCTAGATAATTTTGGCAGAGCTTTTTGCGATTTTGGAGTGTCCTGTGTCGGTAATTCTTGTTCTGTTTCCGTAAAAATTACTTCAGACACAGTAATACAACTCATTTCTTCAACATCTGGTTTTCCCTTTTGTTCATCTTTTTTCTTCAACTCGGGTATATTTTCAACGGCTGCGGCGGTTACAATTTCGATTTTTTGAGCTATCTCTCTACCTGAGAGACGTGGTGTGGCTATTTTCTCATCTAATATTTCTAAACTCGGCAATTGTGTTTCCGTCTCGGTAGATATTACTTGAGAAACCATAAGTGACGAAAATTCATCCAATCGTGGTTTACCTTTTTGTTTTGCTGGACTTTCGAGTCTCGAAAGTTCTTCGACATTGCTAACAGTGAGTACCTGAGAAGTCTCGGCTATTTCTCTACCAGACATCATGGGCATTGCTGTGAGTCCACTAGGTGCATCGCGACTCTCGAAAGTTTCTTCGGTTTCGTGAGATAATACTTGAGATATTGTCAAGGAGGATAATTCTTCTACTTGTACTTGCCCTTTACGTTCGTCGGGTGGTACTTGTTTTGAAAGTTCTTCTGTACTCATCATCATTAAAATTTGACTTGTTTCGGCTACATCTCTACCAGTTAAATTAGTTTGCGCCATTTTTTCCGTGGGCATCTCTGGGCTAGGCAGTAGAGCTTCCGCTTCATTGGATACAATTTGCGTTATACTTAAGGATAATAACTCCCCGAGATTTGGTTTTCCCTTTTGTATTTCGGGCTTTTGAAGTTCAACCAATTTACCTAGGCTTGATATAGCCGTTATTTCCGTAGTTTCTGCTACGTCTCTGCCACACAAACTTGTTTGCGCCGTTCTCTCGGTCGGTACTTTGGGACTGTCGAGAATATCTTCTGCTTCTTGAGATTCTATTTGTGAAATTGTTAAAGGCGTAAATTCGTCGAGGCTGAGTTTACCTTTCTGTTTCTCGGTTTCTTTTTTAGGAACAAGTTCTTCGGCATTAGTCATTGTTACGGTCAGTATCGTTTCCGCGATATCTCTACCGAGCAAATTTGGTTGCGCTTTGATTTTCCCCTTGGGAAGCTCAGCGCTAACTAATATTTCTTCGGCCTCATTAGAAATTACTTGTGAAATGGTTAACGGAATTAATTCATCGACTTGTCGATTACCTTTTTGTTCTTCAGGTCTTTCTGTAGCAAGTTCATCGGTCTCGGATATTGTTGTCACTTGAATTATTTCGGCGATTTCTCTACCAGAAATATTAAAATCAGCCTTGCGGTCTTTTGGAATAACTTTACTAGCTAGGACATCTTCAACTTCATTGGAAATAATTTCGGAAACGGTCACAGATGATAATTCTTCGAGTCCTGGTTTACCCTTTTGTTCGTATAATTTGGTAGATTTTGCAAGATCTTCAGTTGTATTTGCTGTAACTATTTGAAGAATTTCCGCGGCTTCTCTGCCTGTTAAGCTTGATTGTGCCTGGTGCTGTTTTGGTGTAACAGCTTCAGGTAAGATGTCTTCGATTTCATTAGAAGCTATCTCAGTAATTACAACCGTAGTAAGACTTTCGAATTGCGGTTTACCTTTCTGCCTCTCGGGTTGAAACTTGCTCTCAAAAACGTCCTCCCTTTCGGCTGGCGTTGTTTCTGACCTCACTATTGTTTCCACCGTGGTCTGAATGAGTTTTGCTTGAGAGGGAAGTGGTTTCTCCTCAGAGAGCTCTCGAGTACTTTGTATACTTTCCACGAAAGAACCTTCGATAGTTTGGAATAAATTGATATCTGTCGTAGCTTTGACTTCAGTTCTCTTTGAAGCTATATCTAATACCTTTTCTTTGTCTTCGACAATTGTTTCTGAAACCTGTAATGGCTTTATCTCTGTTACATCGATATTTGCTTTTTGTGTCGCAGGTTTAAAAAGACCATCGAAAGTCTTCTCGCTTTCTTCGGCAATATTTTCATTAACAATAATACTTTCAAACGTATCTCGGGCTGGCGTAGCAATCTGAGGTATTGAAATGTAACCGGGAGGTTGTTCAGGTACATCGACTCGTGATTCCACCATCGTGGTCTCTATCATACCGTGTTCGGTAACAATAGTGTGGACAGCTGTTTGTGACATTTCATGTTTTTTCTCTCTCAGTGACGCTTCGATTTCGCCAGATGTTATCTCCGTGATAAATACACCATGATCCTCTTCGAATGTTGGCATAGCTGTGCTAAATATTACCTTCGGGTACTTATCAAAAGTGCCTTCGCTTTCCGCACTTGGAACTTCATGGACAACGATAGATTGAAACGCATCTTGCTTTACGTGGGCTTCCGCTTGTACCTTTTCAAAAGGTTTAACCAATCCGGTATTTTGCTCGATAAATATTTGTGTTTTTTGTGCAATATCTATGCCAGGTTTTATTAGTTTTACTTTTGCCATACTCTCTTCATATTTCGGAATATTCATCGTTTCTTCTTTGTCTTGTGTTACGATATGATCTACAGTAATACTTTTCCCTTCAACGAAGCTAATCTCGGCGCTACGCTTATCAGACTTGAATTTGTCACTAAATATTGCGCCTTGCTCTTGAGGAACTGTTTCGCTGACATCAATACTTTCCAAAGTAGAGTGTGTTCTATGTGCTTCGCATATAATCGGTTTCAGTGCCACAGGTAATTCTCCAAGTCCTTCGCGTAAATTAATTTCCATTCGTTCGGCTACTTCTTTACCTTCCATCAAGAGATTTGCCGCCTCTTGGCGAAGTTTTTTCGCAGCAAATTCCTCTTCCACGTCTTGAGCATTAATTGATTCTGTAATGGCGACGAATCTATTTTCATCTAAAACAACACGTGCTTTTGTTTTTGTCAGTGGCGTTTCCCGAATCCTGTTTATTTCTCTCTCCACAAGAACTTGTTCGGTCAGTTGTACTGTCTCAAAAGGTTTTTGGCCAATTAGCGCGGTTACTTTTGTCGGTGCTACAACTTCGCTCATTTCACCTGTGCTTGAACTGGGAATTATTTCAGATTTCTCGGCGACTTCGTGGCCAGGAATAATAACTGAAAATGCCGAGCGAGATTTGTCTTCTCGTAACGTTTCGAGGGGAGCTTCTTTATCAGCCATTTTAATTTCTGTAACAGAGGTAACGCTCTTGCCTTCTTCAACAGATAATTCTATTTTGTGTACTTCTGGCATGAATTTATCTTCGAAGGGTTTTTCTCGATCTTGAATCATGCCTTCAGTCACTAAGAGACTTTGATATACTTCGCGTGTAGACGATACTGTTTCCATGTTTGGCTTTTCGATGGCTACTTCCCCTGTGGAATGTCCGATATCTACCGCAGTCGTTTCTGCTATACTATAAGTAGCATCGATATTAAATAAAGCAACGCGTTTACGAGGTTGTTCCTGGGCGACATACGGCGATTCTTTATCCGCCGGTGTTATATGTGCTGTACTCGCGATTGCTTTGCCTTCTTCCATATTGACGTTTACAGTTTTATTTTCCGGTATTAAAGCTGGTGTAAATTGCCCTTCCTCTTCTTGAATAATAGGCTGTAATTCCATTAGCGGATTAAAAACTATGTGATCTGAAATTGCGATGGCAGCCAGTGGTGCTTCGCCAATAGCAATTTCACCAGTACTAAAATTAGCAATTTGCATTGTTGTTTCGGCGACGCCATGAGTTTCGATTAGAGTTTTCTCCGCTATTTTCGCTTTCGGTATTTCTTTTGGCTTATATTCAGTTTCTTTATCCTCCAAGATTACAGAAGATACCTGCACACTTTGTTCCATTATCATGGAAAGATCAGCTTGAGCCACGGATGGTATTTTATCTTTCCCAAGTATAGCCTCCGCTTCTGTTGGCTGCGTTTCCGTTGCTACTATTGCTTCTAATGGGATACTTGAGAAAATAGCTGAAATAGAAGTCGGTTTTGTCTCCATCAATTCTCCAGCGCTGGAATCTGGAGTGACTTCGCTCTTCTCAGCAATAATATGTCCGGCAAATTGAATCCCGGCTCTTTTCTCCGTAGGTCTTTCGGGAATTTGGAGAATATCTTCCTTTTCGCCTAAAATCTCGGTAGACATAGTTGCACTAATAATCTCATCGATGGATATTTGAGCCGTGTCGGTTTTGGTTGGTTTATCCTGAAATTCTATTTCTGTTTCTGTTGCAACAGTTTCGCTTTGAACGATACTCTCAAACGGCAAACGTTCCTCTTTTGCAGCTGCTCTCATTGGTGTTTTCACATCAAAGTCTCCTAGATAAATGGCCGGTGTAACTTCAGTGAGTTCGGCGATTTTATGCGCGTCAAAGCTGGTAGTAACTTTTTCACCGATGATATCCGGTTTCTTCAAATATTCTCGCTCCTTGTCAGACGCAATTGTTTCAATTACTGTTACGCTTGTTTCTTCTTCGAATGACACGTCGAGTTTCTTCTTATCTGGTTTGACGAAATCAAGCATAGGTTGTTCTGAATCACCAGTTGACATTTCGGACGTAACAATACTATGATGAGTGATGTGCTCAGTCGTAGCCATTGCGGAGATCGTCTCTTCGCGTTTTAATTCGCTGATATTATCGGTCGCGTTTACTTCAGCAGCTTCTGCCACGGTATGAGTAGGGATATCCAAAATAGCAGATTTCGATTGTGGTTTCTCCATTTCTGCTAGCGTGCTTTCTTTGTCACCCGCTGTTACAGAAGAAACAATAAGGCCTTCACCCATTACAAATTCAAAATTAGCTCTCTTCTCTGGCACTGGCATATGATGAAGAGGCTTTTCAGTTTCTCTTGTTTGCACTTCTTCAGCGACGGCTGTTTCAAATGGTAATAATGTCGTTTTAGGACGTGTTTCTTGAGTAGGTTTGGCAGATAATTCAGTTGGAGCGACGTCACTAACAATCTCAAATGTCGATGCTATGTTCTGTGTTACTACGTCAATTGTAGCTTCGGCTGTTTTTGGCGCTTGCTTTTCATCAAAGATATCTTCTTTGTCCTCGGGATGCGTAATTTCAATTGTCAGACTCTCTCCTTCTTGGAAAGTAATACCTACCTTTTTAATATCAGGTTTTATATCAGTTTCTAAAGGAGATTCTTTCTCAGATACCGATACTTCCATTTGTTGTACAACGTCTAGTCCGCTTTGCAATTGGTTGGCACTTTCCTGACTCGGTTTTTCTTCTTTCAATGCACTTAGAGTGCTCGCAAGAATCATCTCCTGTGTTTCGGCTATCTCATGGCCTTCAGTTATGTCTAACACAACCTTTCGTTTGTCTGGCAACTTTTCCACTGACAATTCTTCTTCCTTCAGTACGGTCGTTACTTCTGTGACGGTCAGTTTTTCAGATCGAGCGCATACTTGAACTGCGGCGTTTTGTTTAATAGGACTTGCATCATCATCCCTGATTCGCTCCGCTTCGCCGACATTTGTTTCAGTTACTATCAACTCTTCCAGAGTTTCTTGTTGTACTATCGCTTTGCCTGATTTTGGTAGGTCACTGCTTATCTTTCCAGCACTTTGTTCCACTAAGATTTCTGCCTTCGACGCGATGATGTGACCAGTTATGGACGATTCAACCGTATGGGTCTCTGGTCCAGTATCCGGTGTGTAAACGTTCTCGAGATCATGTGGAATTATTTCTAAAACGCTGGCACCAGGCCTCGTTTCCGTGAGTTCGATGTTCGCTATTTTTCCCTCGGGTTTTACATCCGCTTTATAAACGTCTTCCTTTTCTGCGGTTTCTTGCATAACGATGCTGATAGTTTCTATAGGAACGTGAGATGGATATGCTTTTCCACTTACAGGTTGGTCTACCACTAGGTACTCTTCGGTCGGCGATTCTGTTCTTACTTGTTCGCATATCGGAGCCACTTGTGTCATATATTCAGTATTTGCAAACGCACTCTTAACATCGGTTGTTTCAAGATATTCGGTTTCTTTCTCCCCCGCTACGATCATTGTGGTGTGCAAGCTTTCAATCTGGTTCATCGAGATTTCGGCGATCATTGTTTCAGGACTCTTATCCTTCCTCGCCGGAGCTATACCTTCCGCCGCAACAGTTTCGCCAACGATCATTTCTTGCAGACTGACCGCTTCGATTTTAGCTATAGCAGTTGGTAAGGCTTCTTTCGTGACTTCACCTAAATCATTTTCAGGTTGAGTTTCCTGAACTTCAAGGGAGATCATTGGATGAGTGGGCACCGTTTTCCCGCGATGTGATTCAGGCATTTCAAAGATTTTCAGTTCGGCTTCTTTTTCTATAGAAGTAGTCTGCGATATCTCGATACCTCTGACAGCGTCGTAGACCGTCTCGATCGTATGGATTTCCGGTTTAGCATCTTCCTTCATACTGGCCTCTCGATCATGAGTGAGCGTTTCGAGGACAGTTTTCGCTTCGGTCAACTGAATGGATACGACACCGCTCTCTGAGACGTACTTGAGCGTGTCTTTTAAATCCGCGGGATAATCCGCGGTTTGAACTTGAGATATCAAGATGTGTTCTTCCGGTCTGACCGACGTTTCCGCCAGCACTTCGGATGGTTTTTGATCGACACTATAAGTTCCTTCGGATTCTTGAACAATTGTGTCTGTAATAGAACCAATCTCCAATGGAGAGATCGACGTAACGGCCAGTTTAGTAGTAGGCTTTTCTTCGGGACGATAGTCTCGTTCTTTTTCGGAAGTCATCGTCTCTATCGTCACAGCTGACATAATTTCAACAATATTTAAGTCGGCCGTGACCTGTTTGCTCTCTTCGATTGTTAAATCGTCCTCTTTTTGTTGAGTATCGATTGTTGATATCGCGACTCCTTCCAGAAAAGTGACATTTGGTGTAGCTTCGAAAGAATCTACTTTACGCTCGGGAATGTATTCCCCTTCACGCTCCTGCACGAGATCGTGACGAATAATAGCTGTTTCGTTCCCGTAGGATATTCCGATTTGAGCTGTTTGACTCGGCGGTAATCTACCTGGAATGTATGCCCCTTCTTTTTCGGGTGCGTTCATCTCTTCGGTAACGTGTTGTCGTTGCGAGATTATCGTTTCGGTAGCGATTTCAGTAGGTACTATCAATTCCGGATAATATTTTCCTGGTTTATCTTCGGAATGAATCTCTTCCACCATTAACGGTTCAATTGCATTGACGTTAACTCGAGGTTTTGTAAGTATCGTTTTAACAGGTTCTAATTTATCTTCAGTCAAACCTTCCTGTATCTCATAAACCGAAAGTGATATTTGCGGCAAGACAATATCCTCCGCCTTAGCGCTTAAGGGTGTTATAAAATCGTCGGTGGGTATTTCGCTTTGATTAACTATGGTCTCTCTAACAGTTGCGGCTTCCTGCACGGTGACCTGCACGTCTGCTTTTCGACTCGTTTCTGGTGTGGTCAAAGTTAGATTTGATATACCCTCATCGTGAGCCAGTGTTTCGCTGATGAGAAGACTTTCTTTCATTATTACAGAAGGTGTAGCTTCGTAAGAAGTTGCCTTGAAGGAGCCAGAGAAATCATCAGTAGATATATGTGCAGTAGTTTCTGTGGTTGAATATGGTTCTATAGATGAGATTGATATTGACGCTTTACGTTCGATAGGTTTGACCCTCGTCACTTGGTCAATTTCTTTTTCATGTACCGATGTCATTTGTTCCGTTAGCGCGATAACAGTGTTTAATGTGTATTTAGCTTTTTCAAATTCAGGTTTGCCAGGTGCTTGCTCGATTGTTCGGTCTAATGGTATTACTTGAGTTCGCTGGCTAGATACATTCAAAACCATAGATGGCAATAGTTGATCCTTTATTACTTCAAATTCTTCTATCTCTTCCAGTTGCATCTCGTCTTTACCGATATTTGATCTTTTTGGTGTTAACGTCTTTCTAATTTTATCAACTGTTTCTTCCTCCTCCTCTATGTTTATTTGTTTTTCTTCATCTTGCTTTTTCTTACGAATCAATCTGCCCTTTGAGTCCCGTTCGAGTTCAATAACCTCTTCTTCAATTTCTTCCCTTTTTCTTTCTTTTTCAATCTCCTCGACCTCCTCGATTTTTATTAATTGAACCCCCTCTTCCCTATCTTGTGTTGTTTCTTCAATTTGATTCCTTGGTTTTCTGTCTTTGCGTTTGCGCAATGTTGTGTGTGCCTGCCGTGTGTCCTCGTATTCTGTGGAAAGTATGTGAGAATTTTGTGTCAGACGTGAGTGTTGCGTGATGTTTTTACTTTTGCGTTCTCTCTCTCTCTCTCTCTCTCTCTCTCTCTCTCTCCCTCTCATTTATTCATTCATTTGTTCTTTATATCTTGCATACTTTATTTCACGACTAAAGAGCGTGTATTTGATTACGATATGTGCTCAACAAACAAACAAACAAATAACAAGTGTTTGGATTTTCAGAAACGTGTGAATGTAGAATTTTATTGTAAATAAGTTTAATAGAATGTAACATTTATTAATCGTATGATTATGCTAAATTCTTATATCTCATACTATTTTGTGTTGAGCAAAGTATCGATAAATGTATAGAACTTACATTGCAAGGCACAATCGGTGTAGCGCGAGTGAGCATCGAGTCGCAAAGCATTGATTTCGAAGTTGACATGGAAAGTGGCTGATTAAAATGCGAACGGTGAATATTGTGTTATATAAGGTAGTAGGATTTATCGCGTGTGGAAAGCATAGCGGCATAAGCAAAAAAAATTGCATAGCTATTATTCGATCAAGCAAAGCTTCATACATCTGAAAGCATAATAAAATAGTGATCGTTACAGCTGTGAATATCGTATCTTAGTATACAGTTTTTGTTTTTCTCTGTGTATTAATATTTATATTTCGCATATAAGTATTTTAAAACTAATATAATAAAAATATCATAAGAAATATGGTATTGATTAAAACTTTAATTTCTACCAAAACTAGTAATTATAGCATAAAGATAGATTTAAGCATATTGCTTTTTTATATATCTATCAATCCATTAATAGAGACTTATGTCCATCCTGAATCAAATTAATTAGCATTACTAATATATAGCGTTAATTGTTCGCTGACGGTAAAACTATAATAAAATAATTGCAATAGCACTGCTTATATTATAACGAGAAACCAATTCGTCAAATTGGTAAGTCATACAAATAGATATCTCGTGCGTCGAAATTTATTATTCCAAACCTTTAATTTCTCGAATATCCTGTACATGAGTAGCTTTCCTTTCATCTCTTCTTTCTGTAATCAGATAATACTTATTCTTGTGGATAAAATTTAGGACGATTCAATCTTTATACAAAAAACAATAATATGCTCAATGAAAATATTGAAAGAAGTTTCAAATAAATTCGAATCTCGTGCATATGTATAAAGAACTTGAGATTATATGTACACACACACACACACACACACACACACACACACACACACACACACA
>NW_020213188.1:74034-81699 GCF_003070985.1 Temnothorax curvispinosus
ACACACACACACACACACACACACACACACACACACACACACACACAGTCTGTAATCTTGGCTTACCCATAAAATGAACTTCCATTTTGCGAACAATATCTACTCTTTCCGTAGCATGTTGCTCAGTTTCAACCTAAGAAAAAAAATAAAAAAGGAAATTTTTATTGAAAATATTACAGCATGTATTTTATTAAGAAAAATGGAGAAAGAGACGGAGCGTTTTTCTTTAGCGTTGATTACAAATTTACGTAACATTTGCTGCTACATATGTACCTCTGAAATTTCTGTAACTTCCCAAGCACGTGGCCTGAAATCTTCCGGAGCAAAGTGTGTGATGACTTCTTCTACGGTTGCATGCTGAAGCTCGACCATTCTCATAAAAGCACGAAAACCGACTGTCGCTGCAACGAAACTCTCGTCAGTTGTCGTCTCCTCGGTAAGTACTTGAGTGATCAAGGGACCGTGGCCCTTTCTTTCCACCAACTGCACCAAAGCGTTCTGAGCATCAGGTGTTTTTAAAGCAGGGAAGATTTCAGTTCTGTAAAGACATTCGTTGATCTCGTTTACGGAAACACCTTGTCGAACCAAGTAGCCAATTGTTGCGAGTTCTCGAAGGGGAGATTCTCCTGGGCCAAATTCTTTTGCATCAAGTACCTCCATTATCTCATCGACTTCCCGAGCTATGTTTTCTCTTTGTCGCTCCACAATCTCCTTTACGGTAATATCTTCTTTAATCTTTTCCGCTTTTACTTTCTTTACTTTTTTCTGCTTTGTCTCTATACGTTTCGTTTCTTGCACGCTAGTTTCTATATGTGCTTCGGAGACCGATACTTTCTCTAGAGTTTCTGAGGTAACTTGAGCGTGATCAAGTTTTGTTTCGATGGTGAAATCAGGAGCAATATCTTCACTCGTGATTTCTGATACGACGACACTATCTCGCTCTTCGACAGTTTGTTTCGCACGTTTTTCGAATTTAGGTATGTGCTCACGTGGTTTCTGATCGTCAATTTTTTTCAAGGAAGCTGTTGCTTCGGTCACAATTGGTTCTTGGATCGGTACTATTCTTCGTGCTCTAGAAACCTAAAATGCGCAAGATAAAATGATTTGTGAAATTCTATAAGAAGTCTAGTTACGATTAAGGCACTTAAAAATTTGCACATCTTATAATACCTCCTCGGGTTTATTTTCTATGAACTCTGTTGTTTCTAGTAATTGGGTCTCTTCAACATCGACAATTCTTCTGAAAGTACAAACGGCAAAAATTATAATTTATAGATAAAACATATTAAAGATTTAAGTACGGAAAAATACCGAACAAGATAAAATGCATTACTGACTTTTCTTCTATCTGTTCCTTCGGAATAAGCTTCTCTTCACGGATTTCTTCTTTCTCAATTTTGATACGTTCAGCTTTTACTTTTTCTTTGATCTCCTTTGCCTTCTTTAGCTCGGTTTTCTTCTTTTTGTGCGGTTTCTCTTCTTGTTTTTTCAGTTTTATATCCAATTTTTCTTCCTCTTTGATCGTATCATCCAGCATTAATCGTGATTCGCTAGTAGTATCGATATGCAGTTTGGCTTTCGTTACTATCATACCAACTTCGTTGGTAGCTTTGCAAACATATGTGGCATCGTCTTCTCTGGTAGTTTGCTTAATCGTTAGAGTAGTTCTATTTTCTTCATCAAATATACGTACTTTCACATTCTCCGTATTCATTATAAGCTTATCGTTCTTATACCAAACAACATCTATAAGTTGAGGAAATAATTAATTAAAACAACTTTTACAACTGAGTTTGACAATATTTTATATGTGTAGTGATTACCTACCTGGTTTGGGGTTACCAGAATAAACACATTCAAACAAAGCGATATCCCCTTCTTTTGCATAAACGTCCGTTATTTCTTGGATAAATCGTGGGACGGCTTGTGTAGCTGAAATATCATGAAGCGCTGCGATTATGAAAAACTCTCACAACACAGAAATAGCTACAATATTAAATTTTCTTACCAAATTGATGTTTGGTGCCTAGGTTACTTGTATAAGCCTCTCATGTCAGTAGTCTAGTTAGACAAACATATATGAAAATTCATGCACAATTACTCTAAATCATTACGTCTACGTGTTACGTCTATCGTTAGTAAATCAAATTCTACCTGACATCGTGCCTCTTTCATCTTCGATGGAGTATTCGCTGTATGTGGATATATTGTCCGCTAATTCAAAATTTCCGCTACATTGACTTTCAAGTAGCAAAAATTCTTGTAATTCTTCTTGACTATCCGCTGTATGTAATTGCTGGAAAGATTCCAAATCGATTTCTCTCGGCTCTAACGGAAATATCCGTGGGTTCATGGTATAATCCTCGAGTTGTTTCTCCTTGGAGTATTTTGAAACAGGAATCTTAGATTTGGGATATGTATGATATTTTCTTTTACAGTCATGAATCGGCTTAACTGCAAATTTCTCGGGAATGGTTTTAAATATTTTTGTATTCAATTTTTTTTTATTGTGCGTACTTGGCATTTCGGTTCTTTCTTCGATTAATGACAAACAGAACGGCGATTTCTGGTTCTCTGGAGAATTTGTCTTTTTATCAATCGAATGAAAGTACTCGTAAATTTTTCTTTCGCTCTTTGACGGTGGGAACTCACCAAAGTCGAGAACGATCTTTTTCTTTCTGCATTCTGTTGAGACGTCCATTGAGAATTTTTCGTTGAATATCGAATTGTCGCTCGCCTTTTTAAACGTATCTTTAAGACTAAGGCTAAATGACTCGATAGTTGCAAGCGGTTTGCCGATCATTGTTTTCTGAACAGTATATTTAGTATCTTCTGTTCTAATTGGAGATAGTTGTTTCGATACGTTTGATATTTTTACCTCAGCTTGTTTATATTCTTCATGTTTTATTGCATTTTGCGTACTTGAAATTGACGTAGAAATATGTTTTGGTTCTATTTTCGGTTCGGTTCCAAGTGACGACATAACGTGTGTTTTTTCGATAGCAAAATCGTGTTTTACCTCATTGTTAAGCACAAATTTAACAAGTGCGCTTCTTTTATTTTTTAATAACGTTATATATGAAGAATATTTATGTTCAATAGGCTCTTTATCTTGCATTTTCTCTTGTAATTGCCTTCCTGAATCAAATATCGTTGAAGTTTGTTCCTTGTGAGAACCATCAACTTGCCAAGAGTATTGTATTGCAGTACTATTCTCTCGATCGGTCTCCATAGAATCCGAATATCTTTTCGATAAAAAATATCCTTTCGAAGGAGTTTCACCTTCATCAAGAGACAATCTGGTATCGTCGTCAATGTTCATCAAGGTTTTTGTTGATGAAAATTCACTGGTTACAGTTGAACTATCTTTTTGAGAACTCTCATTTTGTAATGTACAGTCATCCAGGCTGTCGTTCGAGAAACTGCACTCTGCATCACTCAGCATGCAATCGAGTGTGTTCAGACGATAAACGTGAGTCTTACCTCTTAAAGCTTCCTGCATTTCTTCCATTTGTGTGACCCACTCTGGTTTTCGGTACTCTTTTGTTCCGAGTATACCTAATCGACAAAACGAATATAAGAAAAGTATAACGAATGTATAGCGAATCTCTCCGGTCTTGTTAGCATTTAATTAGAAGAATTTGAGCGAGATCAAAGAGATTCGTTAATTTGCTTATAATATGTCAAAAATAAGACGGAAGACAGTGTATAAGTCGAGGATGTTGCAAGTGTGTTTAATGTGGTAGATGTAATGGAAGATGTAGGATAATGAACGGATTTTTATTAGGATGTTATAGCACTTCGATGATGTTTCTCCGATTGAAGAGCGTAGCTGAAAAGAATTTGTCTTAACCAGATTACTGCAGCCTTTGGGATCTCTGTAGAGAGGAAGATATTACCTTCTACTGATAGATACGCCGTTGTAGTTGATACACCGAGTGGATTGTGAGCTTCGAATGTGATCTCGCCCGTGTCATCGGGGAAAGTCTCAGCAATCGTCAAGACTGATGTACCATCTTCAAACTCCTCAATTTGAAATTCTTGTGATGAGACTATTTCCATGCCCTGTTTATACCATTTTCCTTTCGGTTTTGGTTTGCCTTTCATCTTTACTTCCAATCTATATAAGAAAAGATGGCAATTACATACACACACATACACACACACACACAAACATGTGTAAACACTGTGAACATACATATATATATATATATATATATATATATATATATATATAACATATACAAATATACATATACATATGCATGTATGTACATATTACTGATATTATTTATATAATCATGTAATTATAATTTGTCAAATGTGTTTTAAACGTACCTAGTTAATTCCCCATCTTTGGTAGGAACTAACTGAGGAAGCTTCTTAACTATCTCTGGGACGGATTCTTCTACATCAGTGTCGAAGATAGGAGTTTCCTAGAGATAAAATGAATTTGCATGTCTAATGTTGTACCAAGTACAATTCTATTGTTGGATATATTATTGGATGTTGTTGGATCCTGTACTTACTTTCGGAGATAGAAGATCTTCTTCCGATCCTGTAGTAAGGGATGTCGCGACTATTGAAGATGCAATTTCCGAGTCGGGCACGTACTCGTACGCTGAAAGTGCATTGTGTAGAACAGAGGCTATCATTTATAGGTATTTGCGTCGAATGATATACCTTCAACAATGAGCGATGACGTGCAGACAGCTTCGCCAACAGGATTTACAGCACGACAGGTATATTCTCCAGCATCTTCCGGGAATACTTCGGTAATAGCTAGGCTACAGACACCCTCCATGTCCTGAACAATTGTAATTTCTTTGCCTTCTTTAATTGGCTTGTCGTTGTGGTACCACTCTACTCTGGGCGTTGGTTTTCCTTCCACGACGCAGGTTAAATTAACACTCTCACCGTCCATAACTTTTACGGGTGACAGCCTCTTAATGAATGTTGGTGAAACTAATTCAATTGCTTCTTCCCATGTTATATCTGTTAAGTTAACGGTGGCCGTACAAGTGACTGAGCCACCAACGTTTTCAGCGCGACATGTGTAATTACCAGCAAGTTCTGATGTGACTTCTTTCACCATCAAGATTGATCGATTTTCTTGAGTCACGATTCTTACCTGCGGTGTCGACTGTAATACAAATTATATTTTTTATTAATTTTCTGAAATTCTGGATCTATGTAATAGAATTAAAGATTTATTTTAGACAAGCACGCAAAAATTGGAAACAGTACCTCAAGAGGTTTGCTTTCGTGGAACCATTGAAAAGATGCCGCTGGATATGATTCCACTCGTGTTTCCATGATAACAACTTCTCCTTCTGCAACAAGTTGGGGCTGAATGGGTTCTATAAACATTGGTGCTTTCACTTCGCTCGTAGTGTCTTTGCGTTCTTTAATGTTAACAGAACTCGAACTTCTCGCTTCACCAGCTTCATTCCGAACTCTTATTTCATATTTGCCGCTATCCTTGTTTGTTATTTCTGTTATATTTAATTCGGCTGTATTTTCGTAGATATTTATCTTGTGTTTGTCAGTCGGTGTAATTTCAATACCATTGCGGAACCATTTAACTTCCGGTTTCGGTATACCCTCAAAATCAGCTAGAAATTTCAGAGGTTTTCCGCGCTCAGTTATCAAAGCGGGTAAAGGTCGTGTAATTCGCGGTGCTCTGAGAACAATTGGTTTGCTCACTTTAACAATGTTACTGATCACTAAATTAGCTCTACATTCAGCGCGGCCGTATTTATTTACAGCACGAACGCGATAAACTGTTTCGTCTTCGGGCATTGGTTCTAAAATTTTCAGCATAGCTTCTCCAGTTGTTGGATTGAAAGTCATCTCTGTTCTTTCGTTTGGTTTCACTTCTTTCTCACCGCGATACCACTTTACTTCAGGTATTGGCGTACCGTCTACAACGCATTCTAATAAAGCAGGTGTATGCTCTTCAATCATCAGCGGTTTAATCGGCGTTGAGAAATGCGGTGCCACACCTTCCTCTTCTTTTTCTGAAAAGATAAATATCATATATATATAATTACTCGGAAATATGAGATAATATTTATAATTAACGCACGCCATGCATACATCTATTTCGTGCTTGCCATTCCGCAAATTATTGTTAGCTCATTTGTGTATATAGTATAACTTTTTATTTAAAGTTATATATATATAAATGATAAAGGCGTTTAAGTATTTGCGATAGAGAGGACATGCCCATTTTATAAATAATTATTGATTTAATGAAAAGATTATATAAGCGTTATTTTGTAATATTTCTATATCTATAACGGAAATTTAGTAGAGCAAATGAAAAATATCAGAAACAACATGTAAATATCAAACAATAAGTATAAATCTTATTTAAATAAATTCAAATCAACATAAAAATTAAACAATTCATATTCGATAATATTACTACCGAATATCACAAGATTGACAGTGGATGTTGCTACGCCAGCCGGATTGGACGCTCTACAAGAATACATTCCAGCGTCTTCTTCTTTAACTTTAGTGATTTCCAAAGTTGCCGTTGTCTCAAATATAGTCATAGTATACTTTTCGCTCGCATGGAGTTCTTGCTCATTTTTATACCAAGAAATTTCAGGGAACGGATTTCCTATGACAGTACATGTAAATTTGGCAAGTTCTTTCAACTCAGTGATAACAGGTTGTAACTTTTGAATAAATCTTGGAGCAATAGTTTTGTCTTTATCTGTAATTGATATTTCGACTTGAGTACGCTGCCTGCGTTTTCTTTTACGGTCTTCTACTTGGGTGATATCTGCCTTAATTTGTAACTTCACATCTTCTACAACTTCCTTTTCAATAATATTAGATGTGATTTCTTCGGGCATTTTTTCTATTACCTTAGATTTTGCTTTAACCGATTCAATAATGACTTTATCTTTCTTTTCCGAAACTTCTGCTATTTGTTCCGCAAACTTTACGGGTTTCAATTTAATAACTTTGTCTTCTTTAACTTTTTCTTCTGTTGTTTTTTCTTCACTTACTACCTCTATTTCAACTTCCTCAGGTAATTTCTTATCTTTTACAATCGTTTCTTTCTCTTCTTCGATTTTTGGACGTTCTTTCTTTTTCTTTCTCCACGAAATTTCACTTGTTGCAATCACTTCTTCAGTTATTTTATCTTCTTTGCGCAATGGCATAGGTTCCATTTTCTTTTCAATTAGATCCCGAATATTCTCAGTTGCAATTATCATTATTTCTTTTTCTTCGCAAATCTCTGTAACAGATTCTTCTTGATCAATAGGCACTACAGTAACTTCATCTCTAAAATCAACTACTTTTTTTGTTCGTTTACCACGCCGCCAAGGAGTTTCTGTTATCTCTACTGGTTTATCTTCAATGAGTTTATCATCTATTATGTCTGTTACCATTTCAGATACTGGTTGTAATTTCATTTCTACGGATTCTTCTTTTTTCACTGGCTTTAGAGTAATATCTCCTTTTGTTTCTTGCTCTTTAGGAACTTTTTTCACAGGTTTTAATATAATTTTCTCAGGTTTTGATGCTTCTGGTTTCTCTATCTTTCTCACGGGCTTCAATCGAACCTCCTCCTCTGGTTTCTCTTCAACTGTTTCTTTCTCCACTGGTTTTAATGTGATTTCTTCCTTTGAATCTTCCTCTTTA
>NW_020213188.1:81709-98002 GCF_003070985.1 Temnothorax curvispinosus
ACTGGTTTTAATGTGATTTCCTCCTTTGAATCTTCCTCTTTAGGAAGCTTTCTAATAGGTTTTAATACGACTGTCTCAGGTTTCGGTTCTTCAGGTTTCTCTAACTTTCTCACGGGCTTCAATCGAACCTCCTCTGGTTTCTCTTGAACTTTTTCTTTTTCTACTGGTTTTAATGTGATTTCCTCCTTTGAATATTCTTCTTTAGGAAGCTTTCTAATAGGTTTTAATACGACTGCCTCAGGTTTCGGTTCCTCAGGTTTCTCTATCTTTCTCACGGACTTCAATCGAACTTCCTCTGATTTCTCTTCAACTTTTTCTTTTTCCACTGGTTTTAATGTGATTTCCTCTTTTGCCACTTCCTCTTTTGGAAGCTTTTTCACAGGTTTTAATACGATCGTCTCAGATTTTGGTTCGTCAGGTTTCTCTATTTTTCTCACGGGCTTTAATCGAATCTCTTCTGGTTTCTCTTCAACTTGTTCCACTGGTTTTAATGTGATTTCTTTCTTTGTCATTTCCTCTTTTGGAAGCTTTTTCACAGCTTTTAATACGATTGTCTCAGGTTTTGGTTCCTCAGGTTTCTCTATTTTTCTCACAGGCTTTAATCGAACTCCCTCTGGTTTCTCTTCAACTTTTTCTTTTTTCACTGGTTTTAATGTGATTTCTTCCTTTGAATCTTCCTCTTTAGGAAGCTTTTTAATGGGTTTTAATACGACTATTTCCGGTTTCGGTTCTTCAGGTTTCTCTATCTTTCTCACGGGCTTCAATCGAACCCCCTCCGGTTTTTCTTCAACTTTTTGCTTTTCCACTGGTTTCAAAGTGATTTCCTCCTTTGTCACTTCCTCTTTAAGAAGCTTTCTAACAGGTTTTAATACGACTGCCTCAGGTTTTGGTTCTTCGGCTTTTTCTACGTGTTTACTCGGTTGTAACTGTACATCTTCGAGTTTCTGTTCAGTGGGTGTTGGTTTCTTTCCACGTCTCCATGGTACGTCCATTTTGTCGATAAGTACGTCTCCGTTAATAATTTTGCTAATTTCTTTAGGTAGTGGTTTTGATGTTTCCTTTGTTACCGGTTTAAGACTAATACTTTCTGATACTTCTTTTTCTTTGGGTATTTGTTTTGCTGGTTTAAGTACAATTTCTTCTGTCGGTTTTTGCTCTTCGGATTTTTCGTGCCATTTTGCCGGTTTTAGTACAACAGATGTGAAATCTTCAATTTGAGGTTTTTCTTTAACAGCTTTTATCGTTTTACTTTTTTCAGGTTTTCGCCATATTGTTTCGGATACTTCTTTAATGTCAGATTGTGCTTTATCAGATTCATCTTCTGTAATTTTCTTTTGAATTGGAGATTTTGGTTTACGACGCCATGGAGCTTCTGAAATCTCCATAGGTTTATCTTCTTCCAATTTTGTTTCAGGTTTAATTACTTGAGATGGTTTTATTTTTTGAACTTCTCTCTTTTCTTTTGCCTTTTTGCCTCTAACCCACGGCACTGGTATGTCTTCTTTTTTAGATTTCTTGATTTTGTCATCGGTTCTATCGATGCTGAGGATCGTAGTATCTTCCTCTTCCGTGTATGGTGTGCTTCCAACAGATTTCTTCCCACTGCTCACTTTTATAGCAGACTCAACATCTTTCGCTATTTCGATAATAATTTTATCTTCTTCTTCGTGATATGGTACGGTTTCTTGCCTTTTGACATCAATTAAATCTGTACTTTTTATTTTGACATGTTTTAAATCTTTCTCTACTAATTCTTTCTCCGACATTATTTTGTCTGCTCTTGATGTTGGTTTTAATAATATTTCTTCAAGAGTTTCTTTATGTACTTCTTTTAATTCCGGCTTTGTTTTCTTTAAGATTATTTTTTCTTCTTTCCATGACTTTAACTGTGGTTTTTCTTGTGGCATTTCCTTTTGCTTCTTTACCTGTTTATGAATTATAGTT
Organism: Temnothorax curvispinosus; assembly: GCF_003070985.1. Classification (NCBI taxonomy): domain Eukaryota; kingdom Metazoa; phylum Arthropoda; class Insecta; order Hymenoptera; family Formicidae; genus Temnothorax; species Temnothorax curvispinosus. Next base: position 83,654 of record NW_020213188.1, read on the forward strand.
TCACGCTCTGACATAACTTTAAGCAAAGCAGTATCTTCTTCCTCCTCATATATTGCAACCTCTTCGACGTCAGCTTTTTCTTTTTGTGCTAGCTTTTTGCTTACACTAGGTTTTGACTTGGTATCATCGTGCACATCAGTTGAAACTTGACTTATTGAAGCATTTTGCTGTTCAACGTATTCAGTATTTTTAACGATTTCTCTAATATTTACCTTTTCTTTCATGACAGGTTTTAGATATATTTTTTCCAAACTTGGTTCTTGGGATGTCGGTTTAGTGAATTTAGATGATTTTAATTCTACCGTTTCCATCGTCTCTTTTTCGATTTCTTTTTGGATAGGTTTAGATTTTTTCAAGACAATTTTTTCTTCTGTCCATGGTTTTGATTTATCTGTTTTATCCATAACTGTTTTATCTATGTCTTTACTTGTTCTTCTCACTTTTTTCTCTGAAGAAACGTCGATCTGCATAACTTCTTCTACTGAAATTGCTTCAGCTTCTTCTTTTGAAATTGGTTTAAGATTTGCCTTATCTAAAGTTGATTTCACGAGATCTTTCTTTACTATTTGCGAAGGTTTCAATGGAACAGTTTCGAGCGTTTCCTTAGGTATCTCCTTTCTTTCCGGTTTTGCTTTCTTCAAAGCAATTTTTTCCTCCGTCCAAGGCTTGGGTTGTTCTGCCTTTTCTGCGATAGGCTTTTCTTTTCTTGACTTTTGCATTTTTTCGTCCTTTGAAATTGTAAGCAAAGAAATGTCCTCTTGTTCGAGAAAATTAATTTTTTCGTCATCCACTTTGGAAGCCATTTTTGCTTTTGGTTTTATTTCCTTTAACATAATTTGCTCTTCCGTCCATGATCTTGGTTCCTCGCGTTTCTCTATTTTCGACACAGTTTCATCTAAACGATGCGACGTTTTTAACAGAATAACATCCACTTGCTCCCCGTAATGTTCACTCGCAGTATCGTCGCTTTCATATTTTTCGGTTATGCTCTTTGTTGCTTCTTTAGGCACGGATTTCAACTTGATTATTTCTAGACTGGGTCCAGAGATGTCTTTCTTTTCAATCTTTGTCGGCTTTAACTCAACTTCTTCCAGTCTTTCTGTCGTTACATCTTTGATAATCTGGGGAGTTTTTTTCAAAATTACTTCTTCTTCGGTCCACGGTTTTATTTGACTCTCGAAGGCCCGAAGTTTATCCAAAGAAGAATCTCTTGATTTTATTTGTACTTTCCGCCATGGAAGTGAATCGCGAGTTCGAGATCGGGGCTGAATGCGTCCTTTTCGCCAAGGCAGCGATTCATCGCCAGGTTGAAGTTGTACTTCAAGTGGTAAACCATTTTCGTCGAGAGCTAAAGATTTCAGAACTATATCTTCCTTCAAATCTTGATGAAGTTTCGCATCTACTTCGATACTGGCACCCGTTTCCGCGGGAACCGCGTAATAGGCTTCTTTTCTTTCTGCAAGTTATGGAAAATTGTTTTAAATTTGATTTAAACGTTTTCAACTATTTGTTTCACACCATGTACATTGAATTAAGGAAAAGCTTTATTTACATTATACATGATATATTCTATTAAATTAAATTAAGAAGAAATTTATTTATAAACTTATGATTTATTTATAAACTCAATTTATCAATCTTTTATCATCGTGACATTATGATTATATATAAATATTTTGTGTAATTGTACACATATAGAAATGCGTTTGCAAATTTATTTTGTAATTGCCGAATAACAAGAATTTTGACCGAATTAATTTCCCAGAGCAGAAATCAAGGCATTTGGCCAGATAAGCGATTTTAGAAAAGTGGATTATTCGAGTTATTAATATATAATGTGAGAGATATAATTTTTTGTGAAAGATTATATTTAACTTAACATTTGTCTCTCCACTTGATATTACAATAGTAAAACTTACGTAGTTTTGAGTGACAATTATAGCAATTAATAAAACAAGTAATTGTAGAAATGCATGAATCTCTTAATCAATATGGTTAACAAAGAACATTAAAATGTAACACATATACATACACACTTATATATTTAGGTATATGTAGATTTTATATATAAACGTCGCTTGAGACAATAATATTAGGAAATAAAGTTTAGCAGCGAGTCAGTTAAACACATGCTACAGTTGTACCTACGTAAAACGCAAATGTTAAAGCATGTCTACAGCGAAAATGTAAAATGTGAAAGTCTACATTCTTTGTGTTATTTTTAAATAGTCTAAATTTATAGGGTTTGTTATCTGCGTGTCGTCTGCGTGGGAGTTTTCTCCGAAATGCAATAAAATACAGTGCTATTTCAGTGATACGATCGATGACATCGCGATGTCATATTATTTTTAATATACACAAAGACAAGTCTCGGAGGATATATACAAGGAGAAGTCTCAGATAATGGATATTTTATTAAGTATAATCACGCGAGCCGAGGTGTTCAATCGCAGTATCCGTGGAGTTCGCGGTGCTTGTGAAGCTTCCCTCAAGTAGTCTCCCGCGGAGTAACTCTCGGTGGGGATTCTTAACGTATAAGTCGCATGCCCCTACTTCATGCTACATCTAGTCGTAATAGTAATCAGTTGGAAGGCGAAGACGAAGGAACGGAAGAAAACCGAGCAAAATCGTCGTCACCTTCTTACAATATACGGTGACGATGTGACAGTGATTACATCGTTCAGTGAAGCGAATCGAAAGTGATGTTGGAAAGAAAAAAATTCGGTTGATAATTTCTAACGTTTGTTATCTCAGTAGAAGTTTCTTTCTTTTATGTGCTTAATCGAAATGCAATTATATTTAAACTGGACACATGAGAATCCATTTTATCATCGTAAAGTGATGCAGTTAAAATATTTGTGTTGTATAATGTATATTCGTATATTATACAATATATTGTGTAATGTGTATCATATGAGCAGTGAATTGTTCAACACAATATATATATATATATATATATATATATATATATATATGGAGAGAGAGAGAGAGAGAGAGAGAGAGAGAGAGAGGGCTGTTTTAAGTAAATGATTCGGACGCTCAAAAATATTAAATATTTTGTCTTTACATAATCTTTTTTTTACATATTTTAATTTTATTTCCCAAATATATAAAACGCTTTCTAACTCTCTTTCTTAGTCATTTAATCAAAGTGTGTATTTGTACGTGTATGTGTCAAATAAAATGCAATTATTATTTAATTATTGATATAATGATATTAAGAGTTTAATGAGAAAACTGTAACGTTTTATGCTTGGGAGACTTATCTATCTACAGTTGAACGTTGGTCAGAAAGCTAAAAAAAACTATGCTTATATGAATGAATGCAGATGCAGATGAGTGAATGAATACAAAGGCAGAGATGTACTACTTTCTGCATGGTAACATACAGTTTATTAGATGAATCACGTAAGATAAGATCTATAATATGATTATGCACAGAATTAAAAATAAAGACAGAGATAAACGCAGATGCGCATTCGCTTTTTCTTCTTTATACCTTGTCCCGCAAGTTTCATGACTATTCGATACAAAATGCGGCATATTAACCACTATGTTTTTTACATTATATATTAAAAATATGATACATTTTATGTATCGACTTTTTTCATTGTCAAATAAGTTTATATTAACTGTAAAATTAATTTTTATATAAATATTTTTTATAAATAAATGAATATAAATAGCAATATTATATTGTCAGTCGATGACGATGTACTATATTTTTAATTGTGAGTGAATGTTTTATTTTTTATTCAAATTACATAAATAGATTGAAGAAATGCAAAGCAACAATAGATTGTTATTTGTCTAATCTTCAAATAAATAGCGAATGATTTTCTTTTAGCCCAGGTTTAATATTTATTTTTACATTTATTGTGTAGAGTAAATAAAACAAAATTATAGAAAAGTATTTCAAGAATTATGAAGAAATATTTTGATTGCACTAACAATAAATACAATCGCACTGTGGTAGGTATAAACAGTTTCATTAAACGATTGCAACGCATGAGGTATATCTTGATTGAAGTCCAAGTTGCTGATTTACTAAAAATAATTTTCACTCGTTTTACAGGGAGTACACTGATACGCGCTTCCCCGTATTATTCCTGGCATGACTGAATCACTAGCAGCTGGCTCAAGACGGAACCAAAATAGTCTACTTCGGCCAGCTTCCTCCGAAATTACTGTGCTGACGAAGCGAAGATGGCGATTTGGAATCAAAAACAGGTATAGACCACAGAAAAGAATATCTCCTTGATGAGTCAGCGTGTCCATTCGTTTTCTTGAGAAGTACTGTCGTTCCATCTTCAAGGTAGTTCAAAATTTATTGAGAATATATATCATATGTATATTTTTTTTTCACAATATCCATGAAATATCGCATTCAAGACGCGAAAAATATTGTATGGTTTTTCGGGAAATTTCTCTCCATTAGTTCCAAGTTGTAATAATTAGAAATAGAAATTGTGTTTTCGGAAATATATTTGTTCAATTTGATATCTGAATCTCCTAACAACTTAGCGCTGGCCACAAGGAACGAATATTCAAAATTATTTATGTTGAGAAAATATATATACATACATATAACGTAAATTTGTCACGAATAACAAAATCTTAGTGATACATGTAATACGCTCGAATATTTACAGTTTAAAGATTTTAGAGGCATATCTGTGTGCACGGTGATGCATTTTGAGATACAAATTATGTACAAACTGTAAAATAAATTTGCAATTTCTTAAATTTATTAAGTAATAATAGAAAGTAAAAGCGTTTAAAATATAAAGTACATTAATAATAGATTATACGTCAGCTTTAAATAGTTTCTGTAAGCAAGAACACGAACGACTTGACGTGGTCGGTGAATCTTTGCGGAGTTCTGAACCGGCGGCCAAATATAGCTAGGTAATGTAATACACATTACGTGCTCAAAAATAGCCTAAGAAAAGGGCCCGGTGTGCACACGGCACTGCAACTGCTTTTCGCTCGGAACATGTTCTGCACATTAGAAACGGTCAATGTAAATTATCATATATTATATATATGTATATATTATATACAATACTTAAATGATAATTTATACACTGACATATATATTTATGTGTGTGTGCGCGCGCGCGTGTGTGTGTGTGTGTGTGTGTGTGTGTGTGTGTGCGTGCGCGCGCGTGTACAGTTGCGAGCTTATTATATTTTTATAGAAACATCGTGTTTACTTATTACGCAAATGTGCTGAAACACTAATTAAACCCCAATTATGCTTATATAGTATCTGATCAAGAAAAGATTAGAAAAATTTGAAATTTTTATTTTTATCGTGAAACTTTTCTTTTAATATAAACTATTTGACCCTCGTTAAATACATATTGTGTATTTTCTTTCTCGCACGCGACACACCTCAGAAAGAGAGAGAGAGAGAGAAAGAGAGAGAGAGAGAGAGAGAGAGAGAGAGAGAGAGTTTAACGAAAGAACATTTTCTGTTACAAAGATCTTCCTTCCTTTAATGATAGGCACTTTTTACTTTAACATTCTTTCTCATTAAAAAAGCATCGAATGCAAAAATTTATATAATTTACGCATAGCGCGGAATTTGTAAAAATATATTTCATTAATAATTATATAAATTTTACATACGTTTTACATTATATTGGACCGGAATCTACCATCGCCTCAAAGATTCTTTTGGTTTATGTTAAAATCATCATTTACGATAAAGATTAACGATATATTAATAATTCAAATAATTGAAACGATGGTTGTCAAAACGGCAACAAACGAGACTTGGACGTACTTAGAACATTCGGTTTTATTGCGACTTTCATTGTACAATAAATAATTGATTAGTAAGGACGTTAGATGATATTTTTATGTGCGTATATATATGTGTGCCATTATAAATTTTTTGATAAATAAATAAATAAATATATATATATATATATATATATATATATATATAAAATTGTAAAGTGTGAGCATACATATATAGTCAGAAAATTGTGTAATGTGTGTAGGTAAATATATATATATGTATATTTTTTTTACGGTATATACTTTTTTATAATAAACATCAAAACTATACAGCGAACGAGTAAACGAGTTACGTACGTACTCAACGCAGTTCGCACCGCTATTCTTCTTTTTTATCCATTATTATGTTATTGCAGATTAATATCGCGCAAAAAATTCCACATTTTTGATGCTATTACCTATTTACAAAGTTTGTAGAGTATTCTTTGCGAAAAGGCTGCGGATATTACATTGTCCTGAGATGCAAATATAAATATTGATGGTACAGGTGGAATAACTACATTCTATCATTCGTCTATTCTATGCTGATCTTTAAAAAATGCTTCACACTTTTTTCCGATCGATTTCATTACAAATTTTATTACAAATTTCATTACAAATTTCAACTCTTATTTTAATTTTGCAGCACCTTAATTTCGGCATCATTTTTGCGATCTTCATATACTTGATATGTCTTGAGATATTTTTTTCACGCAAAGTTTGCAATTTTATAATGCAGCCTCTCAACAACCTATTATTATTAATTACTTCTCGTTTCACTCGCTCAGCTATTCGCAAAATATGATAAGTTAGTACAAACTCCCCGGGCGCGCACGATATTTTTTATTAGAGGAGATTTGTTTGAGATGGAAGTTGAGAAATCTAGCAAGACAGGTCGGTATGTTACGTTATTTCAAGGAAAGCAACAATAAAGCACAAAAGTAAAAATACGAGTAGCTATTTACGGATTGCGAATCGCGCTGCGCGGAGACGGCTCTACTTGAGACGATGTAAAGACGTTAGTCGCAATGAACACGTTAGACGGAAATTGGTGTATACATTAGCAATGGTCAATTATGTATTGGAAGAATTCTTAAGTTCAATGATCACTCCACATCAACATCAGTTTTATATCCGTTTTGCTGTATTATTGCTATTGAAGAACAAAGAACTAATTTGTTCGAAAACTATAATAATTTGTAATTCTTTCATCAAGCTGTTACGCTTATGCAGATATCCAAAGATAAAGAGTTACGTGATAATTGAAATTTAATCAATATGTAAGACATATATACTAATAGGCAGTATAGACTAAAAGAGTTAATATTACCTTTTCCAAGATTTAATAGACTTACATTAATCCACTAATATTATTGACTTGTTAATGTTAATTAATTTGTCATGCCACTGTCTCGAGTATACGTTCGTCCCCGGCAATTCTCGGAGATGTATATAATATAAGAACAATCGCGTGTCGTGTTAGCAATCGAATCTATATCTTTGATTCAGTTCTTACTTTTGACGATGAGTTTGGCGGACGTTTCTACGGTACCGGCTGAAGTTGTAGCGCGACAAGTGAAGATGCCAGTATCCTCCTCGTAGGTGGTTGCTATCAGTAGCACCGCATTGTTGCCTTCGTGAATCATCTGAAAAAACGATACGCCATGCCTTCCTTGAGTATCACGTCTAAACATGAGATCCCTTTCGATGTTTCACGGGAGAACAATAGCGAGATATTTACCTGGAAGTCTGGTGATTGTGGGATCAAGGCACCCTCTCGATACCACTGAATCGTTGGTTTAGGCTTTGCCGGACTCACTTGAGTTTTAAATTGAGCTGGCTGTCCTTCTACCACTATCTGATCCTTCAAAGGTGTCAATTTTGGCAGGATATCAGCTGTGTCGGGCGCTAATTGAGAGTGGAGAAAAATAGCGCGTTAATTTTATGTGGTACGTTGATAGAAGGAAATTTAAAAAGAAAGAAATTGAAAAATTTCTATTCTTTTTTTTTTCTTTTTGTGTCTTACCGAGAACTCTTAGATTGGCAGACGTCGTGATCTCACCAGCCGGGTTTTTAGCGATGCATTTATAAACACCTTCGTCTTCGGGAAAGGCTTCAGAAATCTTCAGAGTACAGAAATCACCTTCTTTTTGCATTTGAAAGTACCTTGATGGTTTGATGACCTATGCAAAACACGATAAGCATTCGCGATAAGCATTCGAGTGAAATTATAAAAAAAATGTTATTAGCATCCAAGAAGTGTATTATTATTGTAGCATTCGATACCTTATCAGCTTTCTTCCATTGTATAGTAGGAACAGGTTTTCCTGTGATCCTACAGGCGAAAGCGACGGAAGTTCCTTCCTTAATGGTTTGATCTCTTAATGGCTCTAGAACAGTTGGTGCTTTTTCTACCGTTGGCGTTGTAGGTTTCGCGACCTTTGTTGGAGATTGAGGTCCGCGAACAGTGCATTCCGCTTCGCAACGTGCCTCTCCGGCACTGTTAATCGCAACACATTCGTATTTGCCAGTGTCCTCTGGTACTGTTTCCAGGATCAAAAGTGTATAAATATTATCTTCTTCCAAAGTCTTGTAACGGATATCCGCTGTTATCTTTTTGCCGTTCTACAATAAAAAAAAGGTATTCACAAATTTAAATTAATTTAAATTTCTTATACTATGCGCACGTAAAATCACCAACCGAATCGGCAAACTCATAGTGCGTACATATCTCACGTGAGTGTTTTACCTTGAGCCAATAAACATCCAGAGGTTTAGTGCCGGTAATTTTGGCGTCGAATCTGGCGAGTTGTCCAGTAGCAACAGAAACAGATTGGATCGTGGATAAGAAACTGGGTGGTACCGCGCCACCTCGTCCAGGCTGCCTTCTACGTTCCTCTACGACTAAATTGGCGCTACATTTGGCTTTTCCTCCTCTATTTTCAGCGATTACGGAAAAGACACCAGAATCTTCCATAAAAACTTGTCTGATAATTAACACCGATTTGGTGCTGAAGGTATAAATTTGAAGGTCGGCTGAGTTTTGTATAGGAAAATCTTCGCGGTACCACTTGATGGTCGGTAGTGGATCGCCATCGAATTCAACCTCAAATTTGGCCTGTTCCTGCTCAAATGCTCTACAAGGTTGAATCTTCTTCGTGAAAACAGGCGGTTTGGCAGGTTTGACTTGACCTTGCACCATGCGTTCTTGCGTCTTTGCTTTGTGTTCTACTTCTGTAGTCTCTGTTGCAGTAATTTTTCTCGTTATTTCTACGTCACCCTTAACTTCCTTTTGTGTTTGTTTTTGTTTAGCAACATGAACTTCGCGACCATGAACTGTGGATTCGGACGGTTCCGGAGGATATTTTCCTGTGGCCTTAACTCGTTCTGTGTCTATATCCACCTCGGTAACAAACGGTTTTTTCACATATTTCGGAGGTGGTTGTATCGGTGGTTGTTCTTGCTGAGGTTGCTCCTCTCTAGTAACGAGAAATTAGCAATTAGGAATAATTACCGCACCAAAGAATTACTATTCGTATATATACGTCGGTAATATTATCAAATATTTATTGTAATATACTTACAAGCTTTCCTCATACTTTTGGGCCATTCCTTTTGCTAAGGAATGTGCGACAACTTTGTCGCCGGGAATAGCGAATTGATGCGAAGCTTCCCTTAATCTGGTCTCTTTAAGCATTTGTTCTTCTTCGAGATTCATCAGTTTATTGTAATAACCTTCCTTCTTTTTGCTCTTGACGGATTTCTGCCACTCGGTCTCAGGCTCTTTGATAACTTTAGTACCAAGATGTTCTGTGGCAATTTCGATTCCTTGAGAAACGCTTTGATGACGTTCGTCGAATGCACGCTCCAATTCTGTGTCTTGCCGCTCGGACTGATATTGTGTTAGCCCATAATCGTACCACGCTAAAGAAACAACACATGATATCTATGTGTCCTCGTGCATCTCGTAAATTTCGCGTAAAGAAGAACGCGTGCGTACATTTTGATTTATAATTCAATCTCGACAGCGAATACAGCTTCAGTGAGGCATTTTTGCAATTTATCAGCGAAAATGTATTTTCATACAATTTTTGTTTGAAAACAAATGTAATTGATTATTGTTCGCGTTATAATTTATTACAAGATCGAATTTAAATACCTCGTTGAAGCAATGTTGTACGTTTCTCTCAAGAAACAAGTATATCTAACTGAAAACCACGATATTTAAGACACAGTACGTGAACGACGATGCAACACATATCGACGACACCTAGATAATAGATAATAGATAATAGGAATCGAGCTGGATATGGAAATTTCGAATAGTTAACACATTTCTGAAATTGTTTGCTTTATCATATTATCGAAAACACTGTTAGACTTAAATCATTTGTTTCTTATGAACGTGCTTGCCTTCGTGTTATGAGAAGGGTTTCTTTTCGAATTTAAAAGAAAGAGAAATAAATCTGCTGAACTGCGAAGTTCTTCCATCTGATTAACTAAGTAATTATATATAATCCGTCGAACTTTGCACCTTTTCGACGAATTAATTTTAACATACAATCGCTCGCTACTTTTTGTGCGAGACATCAAAGGATAGGTAATACGGGGAACGCATAAGAGTATAAAAAGAGAAAAAGAAAAGAAAAACGGAAAAACAGAAAAGATACAAGAAAAACAACAACGTAAACACATGATAGGGATTAGGATCAAATCATATTGATTGCGCAATATTGAGAGATACGGAAATCTGCTCGATATTTGCACTTTCTAGACATCTAGATGTAAATTATTTTAATAGTAAGAAAGTATTATGATGCCTATAATGCAGTGAATAAAAACAAATATTAAATAAATAAGTTATATATAGATTGAAAGATAAGTATAAATATATAAATGTAAGATATATATATATCAAGTGAAATAAATTGAGATTTTAGGTGAAATAACTTATACTAATGAGCAATAAACCCGTGTTCTCCAGCGCAACAATATATGATCGTATTTAATTATGAGAAAAAATATTAATAAAATATAAAACAATACTAACGTTCTTCCGACAATTATATTTTCCATACCTGAATATCGATGTGAGAGATACGATACCTTTTTGATCTAAGACGATATCGCTCAAATTATTCCGTCGATATTTCCAACCATGATGAAGAAGAAGGAGAAGCAGAAGAAGCTGTTGGATTTCAGGTGATTTTCGTGGCTTTGTAGTGCCAAATGTGGAGAGCGGGAAGGAAGGAATCATTTATGTTCGAATGGTCTAGAGTGTTTTCTGTATTCGAATAGAATGCATGTGTCGTATCGATATATATTATGTACTGTGTTTCGGTTGTTTGATACTTTCCAATCTACGCTCGCCTCTCGCGAATCGTTATTGGAGGCTTACAACCGCTTTTTCTTTCTCATTTTCACGTGTGATATATCTGTATCGTTGTAACCCGTTCAACGTTTTATACTGCGCGTGAATTCTTCGTAGTACTTTTCAAAAAATTTGCAGCAAGTTATCAATTAATTAATTAAATGTACATTTTTCATCTTTATTTTTTATCTCTTTTATATACAATATCTAAGTGCTCTATAAAAGTATACCTTATTTTATTGTGAGGCACGAAAATTTCACGAGCGTACATGTGTATAATAGTTGGAGCGAAAACTTACGTCTTGGTGAATTTTTCAATACACCACGGTAGTCGTCGCTTCGCTGCTTGACCGTTAGAGTCGTTTCCGTGTGTGCTTCGCCAACGGAGCTCCTTGCAATCACTTCCACCTTACCATGATCGTATTGTCTGGTCTTTGGTATATCCAAATGATACATGCCGTCGTATGTTAGTTTATAGCGGGATCCCTGCGAGAAAAAAAGAAAAGGAAGATATATAAGTTTAATATATATATAATCACATATTACCTATATAGTATATTTCCGTTTCGAAACTTACATTAACTACCGTATGTCCATTGATTACCCACATAACTCGAGGCCTTGGGTGTCCAGTGACTCGACAACAGAATCTAGACCAATCACCTTCTTCGACCGTTACCGGTTCTGGTTTGCTCACGAAAACAGGCGCCGAGCGTACTTTTTCTTCTTCACCTTCCTCTTCGGGTACACTATAAATAATTGCGAGTAATTTTTTAAATAATACACATTGCCATTTCGCATTGCCACGGCGCGGCGCGACGATCTCTCGCTATAATGAACAAATAAATCTATCATGCGGAAAACGATCTTTTTCGCATTTCGAAATTGTTTTTATCGTACACAAATGAAACGCAAAAATAATATCTTACATTTGCCATGCTGCTTCCATTTCTCTAATTTTCTCGATGCTCTTCATGCCTTTTGGAAGTTGAGACTCGTAGATAATTCCTGGTTTTCCCGCAGTTTTGATTATAGCTCTAGTCTCGTCCATTCCATAAAGATTTGTAGCTCGACATAGATACTCGCCACTATCTTCTGGATAGACCCAACCAAAGTTCATAGCTACATAGCCAAAGTCATAAATAGGCGTAAATCGATTTTTATGGGGCAATGGTTTCCCGTTAAAGAACCATTCGACCTTCATATTTGGATCACCCACGGGCGCCAATTGGCATTCGAACTTGGTACTATTCATTTCAATAAGATCGGTCTGATCTTGAATCTGCGTGACGAAACGAGGTGGTTGCTTCTTATCCGCATCATATAGATCGTCTTCAGTTAAATGAATTTCCGAAGTATACTTTTTAATTGTCGCTTCCATTTGCATCAAGGCCTCGGATTTTTTCATACCTTTTGGTACTTGATTTTGCAGAATGATGCTCGGTAATTCTGTGAAAGAAACATTTATTTGATCAATCGGCTTTGATACAGCTATTGTAATTTGGCTTGAAGAATGCCTGGTAAAAGATCTCATAACGTACTCTTGCAAGATACGGCAGCTCGAGTGTTATCTTCTCCAAGGTCGTTGATGGCTTTGCAAACGTATTCACCAGAATCCTCGGGATAGACATATAAAATGTCCATCGACACAAATCCCATATCGTAAACCGTTCTATATCTGTGCCCAGCAGGTATCAATTTACCATTTCTGTACCACTCGATGCGTAGATTCGGATCCTCTTTAGGCTCTACACGGCATTCGAATCTGACCGGTTCACCTTCGTCGACAGTTGTTGATTGGATTTGCGTGATGAAACGAGGCGGTTGTCGCGGTGCTTCTTCCGCGGGAGCTTGAGAGACCGGTCCTCGCTCCAGCTCTTTTAGCTTTTCGCCGCTCATTCCCATTGGCAATTGAGAGTCAAAGTCTATCGTTTTCTTAGCTGAGAGAGAGAGAAGGAAACAGGACAGAAAGAAATAGGAGAATATTTCACATTATAATTTTATATTATAATAGCGAGTTATGTGTAAAAGTGTATATATTTTTACGCTCGAAATATTAAATTGTACAACTTACATTTGCAAGTAATGGTGGCCTTGGTCGTAGCAGTGCCCCACTTGTTAGTAGCTCTGCAGACGTATTCGCCGCTGTCTCGTGCATACGTGTACGACATATCCAATGATATAAATCCAAAATCGTTAATTTGATGAACACGAGAGCCTGTCGCGAAGGGTCGTCCATTGTGGAACCAATCGATACGCATAGTAGGATCACCCACAGGCTCGACTCTACAATCGAAGTGACTCGGTCCAGCTTCCTCGACTTCGATATCTTTAAGTTCGACAATAAATCTCGGTGGATTCGGCGTTTCTTCCTCCGCCAAGATCTCGTCTTTCTTATATAGGGACTCTTCCAATTTCTGAATACTTTCTGTGCCGGTTTTAAAATTACTCGGTAATTGAGGCTCCAGGATTATACCTTGACGCCCGCGAATTTGAAGCTTGCACGATACTGTGGCTTCGCCATGACGATTTGTGGCTTTACAGGTATATAAGCCGGAATCGCGTTGATAGCAATTTGCAACTTCTAGAATGACGAAACCAAAGTCATGAATCGTCTTGACTCTACTACCGGCGAGAAGAGGCTTGCCGTTGTGGAACCATTCGACTCTCATGCTGGAATCGTTAATCGGCTGTAGCCGGCATTCGAAGTGAGCAAGAGAGTTTTCGGCCAGAGTTAAGTCGGAAGGAGTCGTGATAAATTCTGGCGGTCTACCAGTGTCATCCTCGGGACTGATCTGACCCGAAACTGCCCCAAGACCTTCCAACTCAGCGATTTTATCAATCGTACTCTCCATACCTTTGGGTAACTGAGATTCCAAAATAATACTACGTTTGCCTGTACACTTCATCGTGCAGGTCGTCACTGCCTCGCCGTAATCATTTGTCGCTCTACAACTATATTCGCCAGAGTCTTCAGGGTAGATAGGAGAGATTTCTAAAATGGCAAAACCAAAATCGCAAAAAGTCCGGAAGCGAGATCCTGTTCGCAATGGTTTACCATTCCAAAACCACTCGACCTGTGTGTCAAAAAAGAACAATATGTAATGCCCGATAAAACGTACATGCAATCTACATCCATCTACATACACATAATACATATATATATATATATATATATATATATATATATA
>NW_020213188.1:98102-144714 GCF_003070985.1 Temnothorax curvispinosus
CGTATCATCGAGTCTTCGAGATTTTGGATTTTCTCTAGGCCGCCTTCCATGCCCTTAGGAAGTTGCGATTCCAAAACGAGATTAGCTTTGGAGAAACATTTGAGCGTTGCTCTTGTAGAATCTTCGCCATACTTGTTAACGGCCTTACATTCGTAAATTCCGGAATTCTCTTCGTAACAATAGAGGATGTCCAAGATAACAATACCAAAGTCATGGAAGGTGCGGTATCGATGGCCGTGAGGAAGTTTCTTGCCATTGTAATACCACTCGACTTTCAAGTCAGGATCAGTCACCGGGGTCAGTCTGGCCTCGAAATGTGCGGACTGCCCTTCTACCAGCTTCGTAATGTCAGCGATCTGCGTAATGAATTTCGGTGGTTCAGCGACGGGAGCCGTAGGTGTAGTTACTTGCTCTCCGGTATAACTTTCGAGCTCTCGAATTCTAGCGAGCGAGTCCGGCTGCAGAGAATCTAAGTAAACTCCGCTTTTGCCGAAGCACTTGATCGTGGCTTTTGTATAATCTTCGCCATATTTATTGCTAGCTTTGCAAACGTATTCTCCGCTGTCGTGAGACATCACGCCGGCAATATCCATAACTACGAAGCCAAAATCAGAGACCATCTTGAAACGTGACGAGTGCCGTAGAGGCTTTCCATTGTGGAACCACTCGACTTTCATATGAGGATCACCCACTGGGATCAGAGTACACTCAAAGTGAGCCGATTGACCATCCTTTAAACCCTCCAAGGATTGAATCTGCGTCGTGAATTTAGGTTTCTGTCCCTTGGACTTGTCGATGCATTCTAGTTGCACGCTAATTTCTGCTTTACCCCATTTGTTGGTGGCTCTACAAGTATAAGTACCCGAATCTTCTATTTTAGTGCCGAGAACTTCGAGGACAACCATGCCGAAAGCGTAAACGGTTCTCGTGCGGTGACTAGCTTCTAAAGATTTGCCATTATAGAACCATTCAACCACCATAGTTTGATCACCAGTAGGGATGAGAGATGCTTCGAAGTGAGCGATCTCTCCTTCCGACAGATTGGTCAAATTCTCAAATTGTGATGTAAACATCGGTGGTTGACCTTCTTCGTCTCCTAGGGGAACTCCTTCTTGCCGTTTCAAAGATTCCTCCAGATCTTGGATCGCTTCGAGACCTTCCTTGCCTTTGGGATGCTGCGACTTTTCAATGATATTTTCTTTTGTGGAACAATAAATTGTCGTCGAAGTAAAAGCTTCGCCCGCTTTGTTATAGGCCTTGCAAGTGTAAATACCAGAGTCACGCTCGTAAACGTCCGTCAAGTCCAAAGTGACAAATCCAAAATCGCTAGTCATTTTGAAACGTGAACCATGTTCTAAAGGTTTCCCATTGAAATACCAATCGATCCTTAAATTCGGATCATCCTTTGGCTCGACTTGTCCCTCTAGATGTAACGGTTCGGACTCTCCTAGTTTAAACTCAGGCCCAAGAGGCACCGTCCAGATCGGTTTAGGATATTCATGCTCAGGAGCTTCTTCCGGTTTTTTGTATTTCGATAGGTAAGCATCTTCGGCTTCTTTTACTTTCTCAAGTCCGATTTCTCCTTGTGGATGTTGCGTTTGAAGATAAATATTTTGCTTGCTGGTGCATTTCAAGGTACCAGATGTCTGTGCACTTCCTTTTGAATTTGTGGCTTTAACGGTAATCACGCCAGAATCTTCTTCATAAGCGTGAGTCAAGTCCAGAGCCACGTAGCCAAAATCATAGGTGCTCTTAAATCTCGCACCGGTCGGCAAGGGTTTATTGTTCAAGAACCATTCAATCTTCATAGTTGGATCTTTCGACGGTTCTACATTGCATTCAAAGTGAGCGTTATCACCTTCGATGCATTCTACGTTATTTAAATGAGTAATGAAAACCGGTTCTTCATAAGTAGGTTCCGGTTGCTCGGTAGAGATTATCTGAGGCTGCTCCAAAGCATCGATTTTCGGCAGAGCGTCAGGATGCAAGGTATCTCCCAATAACCAGTGACGATCGGCAATTTTCAAGCTACAAGTTGACACGGCTTCTCCCAAAAGATTAGTTGCTTTGCATGTGTAAATTGCCGAATCGTCGGGTCTTAGCCCGTTGATCGACAACGTTACCAGACCGAAATCAAACGTACTACGAAGCCTCGTCCCAGTCTGGAGTGATACACCATTCTTGAACCATTCCACTCTTAAATTCGGATCCGCCCGCGGCTCCACTTGAGCTTCCAAATAGACACGTTGACCCTCTATCAGCTTGTCGAAGCTTTCGAGATGCTTGGTGAAAACTGGTGCTTGCTGCGGCGTTGTGTCGACAAACATTTCCGGCACTTTATTCATTTCGGCTTCCTTCAATTGAATTTTCTGCCACGCGTCCGTTTGTATGCTGTCGGAACTGATAGCTGAACGTGCTTTTACTTTCAGGGAAATTGACGATATCGCCTCTCCCGCATTGTTAATCGCTTTGCAAGTATATACTCCAGAGTCTTCGGGAATAACTTTTAGAATATCTAACGTTACGTATCCGAAATCGTGACTTACATGGAAGCGTGAACCTAAATATCGATACACAATGACTTTGTTAATGTCAAATACCTACTGCGATACTAATAGTTATTTATTGGAAAAAAAGCTATCTTACCCATTTTTAATTCGACTCCGTTCATATACCATTCGAATCTTAAACTCGCGTCGCCGACAGGAACGACTCTGCATTCGTATCTAGCCATTTGTCCTTCCCAAAGTTCAGTTGGCCCAGTTAGCAACTGCGTGAAAATTGGTTTATCAAAAATCTTTTCCGGCTCCTCGGGTCGTCCAGCTTCCTTGGCTTCCAGCTGAGCGATTCTACGTTGCGCCTCCGGATGCTGAGTATCTAACTGTATGCTCGCCTTAGCTGTACGTATTAATGTGAATAATAATTTATTAAACAGATTATATATCGTACTAAATTTCAATCTTGACAGCTTGATTAAATAGGTGAAATTATTTACTTTTAATCTTCATTGAAGCTGTGGTAACCGCTTCACCCAATGGATTAGACGCCCGGCACATGTAAACACCTTCATCTTCGTCACGCACGTGAGCGATATCCAGAGATACATAGCCAAAGTCGTGCACCTTTGTTATCCGCGAACCTGAGAAAATTGCGGTAAAAATTAATTTTGCGTAAGAATTATATGTATTGTTGTATTAACATTAAATATTGAACTTCATATCTAACGATTCTCACTTGTCTCAAGGGGCACTTCGTTTCTGAACCATTCCACTTTAAGCATAGGATCACCCACGGGTATGAGTCTACATTCGAAATGTGCGGTGTGACCCTCGGCAATGCTATCAATATTTTGCAATGGTTGAGTGAAGACTGGCCGCTGTCGTGTTTGAGGCTCTGGAATATCCGGTCTTTTCCATGGCTGTTGGGCCTCGAGCTCTCGGATTTTGTCCATTCCTTCGGGCCGTTGAGAATCCATAATAATGCTATCTCGTGGAATTACTTTAAGCTCGATAGATGATACGCATTGTCCCAACGCGTTAATCGCCCGCACTGAATATTGTCCTGCATCTTCGGGTACGGCATGACCAATGTCCAGAGCCACATAGCCGAAATCGAAAGTCACGTGGAAACGCGCTGCCGATGGTAATGGTTTACCATTGTGGAAGAATTCGATTCTTAGATTTGCGTCATGCAAAGGCTCTACTTGGCACTCGAAGTGAGCTGTTTGCCCCTCGTATACTTCGGTTGTGCCCTAAAAAAAATTTCTCGTGTTTCATTTTATTTGCTTTATTTGCTTTGCTAAACTTTTTATATTTGCTTTATTAATTTATATAATAATCATTCATGTGTCTCGTCATCGTTATTATTATTTACCCTAAGCTCAGTGACAAATCTCGGTGGTGTTACTGGCGGTTCCTCGATTTCCAATCGTGCAGGATGACCCTGGGCCTCTAATTCTCGAATCTTTTCCAGACCATCCGGATGTTGGGTATCCAAAAGAATACTCCGTCGCGCTATGATAAAACAAGTATTCTTTATTATCAACTTCATGCTTGCTTTTTAATATAAAAAATATATAAATCCGATTTTACGATCAATTATTATTATCTGAAGAATTAGAATCGCTTAACTCGATATACCTTGCAATATCTCACGTGATATGGTTAATAATTCTGTTTTTTTTTTTTTGAAGCATGATATTTTTATATCGTCTGTAAGACCAGAACTTGTTTGAGTTTACAAGATTTACGAGTTTATACATTTTAACGAAAAAAATTCTTTTTTTCTTAATAAGACTTCTTTATAAAAGTATCTCCGCTATCCGTTCGATAGATGGCCTTTTTCTTGTCGATAAATTTTATTGTTGCTGATGAATGTTTTCAATAAGTTCTTTACGGGTGGGAAATTAGACTTCGGATATTGCGCATCTTTCGCTGACAATTACACAGGACAGTTAGCACAGGACTGACATGTACGAATATCCCGAATTAACGCACAATTTGATATCACAGATACTTACAGCTGACTTTGATAGTACAAGTGTTAACTGCTTCGCCAGCCAGATTGGTTGCTTTACACATGTAAGTACCGGAATCTTCAGGATAGGTATAAAGAATATCAAGAGCCACATAGCCAAAATCATGCGTTGTACGGAAGCGATGACCAGTTTTAATCGCAACGCCATTGACAAACCTATTAAATTAAAGAGAATTCAATCGATAGAATTATTTGGCATTGTATTAAAGCTACCGTTATATCGTTGTGTCGTTTTTATTCTTAAACACATTTAAATTCTAGATAAATATTTCTTCATCTTATAGACGATGCAGCTACTATAATGTATTATCCATGTGTATTGAGTATATTGAATTACCATTCAATTTTTAAATTCGGGTCGTTAATCGGCTCTACACGGCATTCCAGATGAGCATGCTCGCCTTCCTTGAGATGATCCAGATTGTTCAATGGTGTTAAGAACACAGGTTTTTGATGAATAACCTCTTTTTCGATCTCTTCTTTGACTTCGACAGTTTCCAATTCTCGAATCTTTTGCAAACGTTGTGCATCCAATGTATCGAGATATAAGCCTTGTTTTGCTGTGCAAAATCAAAATAATTGGTGACAGTTATGTATCTACACTTTTATTAATTAAAAGCCATTATAAAATAACAAGTTATGTAACATTTCGTCCACACTTGTAAATTTTGCAAAGTAAACATATGAAAAATTTATCTCGCTTTATCTCATTTGTTTCTCTCATTTGTTTCGAAAGTCCGCGAAAAGAAACATTATTTAACGGGTACTCATTGATCATGCTAAATCTAGTTTATGAATAAACATAGTGTAAAAATAAAGCAAATTATTAGCCCTTTGTTGTTTTCATAGTGTAAAATATTACTTACAATCTACGCTGATCACGCAAGTAGTGACTGCTTCGCCAGCAGCGTTTCTTGCTTTGCACATATAAGTACCCGAATCTTCAGGATAAGCATAAAGAATATCGAGAGCGACATATCCGAAATCGTAGGTTGTCTTAAATTTATGTCCTTGAGGAATAGGACGTCCATCTCTAAACCATTCAACGATCATCGCGGAGAAGCCAACTTTCGGACGACCATTGAAGAATATTGAACACCTTCCAGAAGGCAAAAGTGCCCATCTCGAAGCTACATTGACTCCTGTGAATGATCCGACGATGATCGTATCTTCTTCGATCACTCGTTTATATCTTGAATCATCTTCGAGGTATTGTATCTTTTTCAATGCGCTCTCATGTTGGGTATCGTGAATAATTGATGCTCGAGCTAAAGAGAAATTTTTTTTAAGTTTAAATTAATGCAAAGCGATATAAAGAAGAGAAAACTTAAACCGAAGAAGAGAAGAAATGAAATATAATGTGTAAATTAAAGTTATAAGTTGTAAGAAATAAATGATGCACACGTACACACACGCAACAAAATCGAAGTTAATCCAAGCTACGTTGTCGCGCAAATGCGCTCTTATATTACTCACACTTCACATTAAGATTAATCGAGCTCCTCGCCGATCCCAATTTATTGGTGGCTTGACAAGTATACGTGCCCGAATCCTCGGCATATACGGTCAATACATCCAACGATGCGAATCCAAAGTCACAGGTAGTTCTGTATCTGTGACCGGTGGATAGTGGTTTGCCATTGTGAAACCATTCCACCTTCATGTTGGGATCGGGATAAGGTTCTATGCGGCACTCATAATGTGCGCTTTGTCCTTCGGCTAGACTGGTAGGTCCGTTCAGTTGAACCGTAAAGGATGGCTTGTCTTTTATCAGGATCTCCTCCTCCTCACGACGTTGATATTTTGTGGTATCCTCCAGGGCTTGAAGTTTCGACAAAGCGCTCTCATGTTGCGATTCGAACTGCAAGGCTGCCTTGGCTGTATTTTAGAAGAATTTTTGACATAGCGCAGTGGTACGAATCGTCAAAGGGAATCATGCACGTCAATTAATTCCGTAAAACAAGGAAAGTTTTTTAGGGTAGACTCGGCAGATTTTCAATATCTCAGGCAAATATGTAATACTTATTTGTAGATAGTAGCAAATAAGTTTAACAATATTATATCAAACCAATTGCAATGAAGTAAAAATAAAATACAAGAATGTAATACCGACAACGTATTACGTAGTAAATCGGTATAGGATTTTAAACATCATTTCTGTTTAATGATGTAACTATAGCGAAAGTTAATAATGTTAATTAATATCGGGACAGTTTACCTAATTTACAAAAAATAATTATTATTGATTATATTTTTAAAATTAGTTTGCGAATTGTGTAAAATGTATTGTGTAAACGTTTCGTAAATATGTACCTGAGTTATGCGTTAAATTAACGACGTACTCACATTGAACGAACAATGTTGCTGAAGTAACTGCTTCTCCAAGTTCGTTTATAGCACGACATGTATAAGTGCCTGAATCTTCGGGATTGACGTACTTCATATTCAAGGCGACGTATCCAAAATCGTGCATGGTCGTTACACGATTTGCTTTAAAAAATTTTTTAACGATAAAGAATATTTTTGAAAGAATCTTGATATGAGACGACATATGTTGGTACATAAATTTGTTAGATGCTAAGCTTACAGGCTGAAATAGGAACTCCGTTACGTAGCCATTCCACCTTGAGTTTAGGATCTCCAACTGGGATAACACGTGCCTCGAAATGTGCTGCCTGATTCTCAGCAACACGGAGATCTTTTATTGGCATCGTAAAGACCGGAGCTTGCGTAATAATTTCCTCGGTTGCAGTTTTACGTTGATAACGAGAGGTGTCCTCCAACGAGCGAAGACGTTGAAGAGTTTCTTCACTCTGAGTCTCTGTGTAGATTGATTTTTTAGCTGTTGGTAAAAAAAAATAGTGAATTAACGTTATCGATATTGGAATAAATTATCGAACAAATCTTATAGTGAAAAAAAGCTTACAGTGAACGATGGCGGTTGCAGAAGTGATAGCTTCGCCAATAATATTTTTAGCTCTGCACGTATATGTCCCAGAATCTTCGGGGTACGCGTACATAATATCGAGAGCGACGAAACCAAAGCTGTTTGTCTCGACGAATCTCGAGCCCGCTTTTACTGGTTTATTATTATGGAACCATTCGATTTTCATTGTTGCGTCGGATACCGGAATTAGTCTACATTCAAAATGTGCTCGCTGGCCCTCTTTTATCTCGACATTATTCAATGAAGTTGTGAAAATAGGCGCCTGAGTGGTAGTTTCTTCAATAACTTCTTGTCTATGATATTTGGATTTATCCTCAAGATAGTGAATTTGCTCAAGTCCAAGCTCATTTTGCGTGTCCGTTAATATTTGTGCGCTTGAGCGACACGTTAAAGTACAGAGTACTTCGTCACTTCCTACCAGATTAACAGCACGACAAGTATATGTCCCAGAATCCTCAGCAATCAAATCAATTACATCCAATGCAACGTAACCAAAATCATGAATTGGACGGAAGCGGTGTCCTGCAAATTGTGTATGTGTGTGTGATTTTCCCAAGAATGAACATAATTTGAACATATACATACTAAACACAACTGTTTTGATAAATTTTGAGAAAAGAAAAGAACGTGTGTTAGATAATGATATGTGTGTACGTATTTGTGTTGTCATTGTAGAAGAGATAGCAATATAAAAGTTGGACAAATTACCTATCGTTACTGGACGACCATTCTTAAACCACTCGACTTTCAAATTCGGATCCGTTACCGGCTCCAGTTTGCACTCGAAATGAGCATGTTGTCCTTCTCGAAGATTTTCTTGGTTTTTCGGTTTTGTAATAAATTTCGGCTTTACATTGACGACTTCATCCACTAGTTCATGCCTTTTGTATCGTGAAGCATCTTCCAAGTATTGTATTCTTTCCAATCCTTCGGGATGTTGAGACTCTAGAAGTAAATCCTTCTTGGCGTGTACTCTTACAGAGCACGAAGTAACCGCTTCGCCGAGCTGATTTCTAGCTTGACAGGTATATACACCAGAGTCTTCAGGATAAACGCCAAGAATGTCTAGAGCCACGTAATCAAATTCATAAGATGGTCTGAATCGATGACCAGTTTTGACAGGTCTACCATTAACGAACCAATCGACTTTCATGGTCGCATCGCCAATTGGCTGAAGACGACATTCGAGATGAACGTTGGTTAGTTCTACCGTCTCAATATTGTGTAGAGGTCGAGTGAACTGAGGTGCTTGCATCACAGTGACTTCCTCCTGTTGAATTTTGCGATACCTATACACGAATAAAATAACAAATGAGAAAAATAATAATTATAAAGAAAATATGAGTTACAAGAGGCGATAAATAAAAGCAAACCTTGATGAATCTTCCAACATTTGTATTTGCTCAAGCGATTGTTCATTTTGCGTTTCGGTGACGATGTCAGATCTTCCGATAACTCTGACGCAAGCTGAAGTATGCGCGGTACCCAGATGATTAGTAGCTCTGACTGTATATTCACCAGAATCGTAAACGGTAGCGTGTACTATATCGAGTGCGACGAATCCGAAATCATAGTAAGTTCTGAATCTGGAGCCGACTGTGACCGGACGTCCGTTTTGGAACCATTCAACTCTCATCGTAGGATCGCCCATCGGTTCCAGACGACACTCTAAGTGAATATTTTTCCCCTCGCTAACTGGCTTAGGATCACTCAACGGCTGGATAAAAATTGGTTTTGATTTGGAGATCTCTTCGATATGATATTGCGGCTCGACAAACTTGGATTCTTCTAAACGTTGAGTCTTCTCATAAGTGCCGCGATGCATGCTGCTGGTATCTACGCTCGAACGTGCTGAAACGAAGAATCAACGAAACTCACTAATTAATAATCGTCTATTCTCTGCAAATTTCTTCAATACGGCATAAAAATAAAATTGTATATCTTACTCTCTACAGTCATGGTGGCGGATAAACGAGCTTCTCCACGGGCGTTTCTTGCCACAACGGTGTATGTGCCAGTGTCTTCAGAGCGAACCTGAAGGATATCAATGGAAACGTATCCGAAGTCGTGATACGTCTGGATTCTATTAGCGGCAGTAATGGGTTTACCATTGTGGTACCACTCGATCTTCATACTCAGATCACTTTGAGGTTCGACACGTGCTTCAAAGTGCGCCCGTTGACCTTCTACGATCTTATTAGTACCTTTAAGATTACCCAGGAATCGTGGTGCCTGGGTAATCTGCGTTTCTTCCTGAACCTGTCGCGAGTATCTACTCGAATCTTCGAGAGACTGAATTTTTTGGAGACCAGTAGGATGCTGGCTGTCATAAATAACATCATTCTTGCTGATCACACTCAATTGAGCGGTAGTGTGAGCCTCACCGGCTCTATTGTAGGCTCGGCAAGTGTACACGCCAACATCGTGTATCGTTACGTATTTGATGGTCAACGCCACGTAACCAAAATTGAAGAAGGTTGTAATCCGAGAACCTAATCCCGAAAATGTTCCGTGAATGTATAACATGCATACGTTTATGTGAATAGAATTATGTATTACTCACTAGCTTCTACGGGTCGTCCGTCTTTCAGCCACTCGACACGGAGATCGGCATCACCGATTGGTTCGAGACGCGCCTCAAAATGAGCGAATCCGCCTTCTCTAATGCCGCTCTGATCCTTAATAGGTGATTTAAATTCCGGTGGGCTACTCGGTTCAGGCTGTTCCTGCACGTACTTTTGGTGCATCGCCTGTTGATACGCTTCCAATTCCTCGGCAGCCTCTATGTATCTCAGTTGTTCGGGAATACCCAAGTCTGTTGTAACGCTTGTTCGCGCTGCACAATAATTAAGAGATCAGTATTCGAGAATTGATAAAAGCTAAAATTGTTTGAGAATAATTATCCGTCACGGCACTAATTGTAAATAAGACTCACCAAAGACACGAAGAGTCGTGGAGCTGATGGCCTCTCCCAAGCGGTTCACAGCTCTGACAGTGTAAGAACCTGCATCTTCAGCCCGTAGGTGCATTATATTGAGTGAGACGTATCCGAAGTTAAAGATGCTAGTGATTCTTGAACCTAGTGAATAATTAATAGTTTTTTACATTAATTTTTCAAACAATAAAAATCGCTCGTTCCAAATATCAATACTCACTGGCTGTGATTGGTTTTCCATCCTTGTACCACTCCACTTTCATGGTGGGGTCGCTAACAGGTGTCAATTGCGCCTCGAAATGGGCGTTACGACCTTCCTGTAGCTCACCAAGATCCTGGAGCGGACGGATGAAAACCGGCCGCTGTGAAGAGGTCTCCTCCGCGCTCTCTTGTCTTTGATACTTGCTGTAATCCTCAAGTTGTTGAATGTACTGGAGACTATCGGGGTATTGGCTTGCTTGTTCAATAGTGGCACGTGCTGAAAAAAAGAAAAAAAAGCTTATGGTTATATAGAATACGGCGTATAGATAACTATTACTCACGTGTTACACTGAGGGTGGCTCGAGATTCAGCGACTCCCGTCGAGCTTACAACGCGACACAAGTACTCGCCGCTATCTTGAAGAACGATGCTAATGAGATCGAGTGAGATAAAACCAAAGCGAAAGACGGAAGTTGCTCGGGAACCTGTGAAAGATACATATGCGTCAATGTAAATCGATTGAGTTTGGTCATGTAAATGCAAGATTGATATAAAAATTTTTACTTACTCGCATCGAGTGCTCTGCCGTTTACATACCACTCCACCCTCATAGTGGGGTCGCCCACCGGTTCGATTCTGGCCTCGAAGTGAATTCGTCCACCTTCGATCTGATGAACGTCTTTTAGCGGTATAATGAAACACGGCGGGGGATAAACTTTGTCCTCTTCGGCGGGCGGCAAATAGGGTTTCGCGCGTTCCACATGTCTCAAGTAAATCACTTCGGGGCCAGGCGCTGGTCTACAAACGTTTATTATTCAGTTTAATTTACGAAAGGCTTTTGTTAGTGAGAATAAAAGTCAATTTCATAAAGTCCTGATTTTATGAATCTATATATTCATCATCTGTGCATCACAATAAGGATATAAAATAAAACGTGGAAAGGTGTGTGAATGTTAATTTGCTAGTTTGGTGAATACTTAAACAGTCTCTCACTCTGGTTCGATGATTTTCGTTGGTCGGGGTAAATTCAGGCGTCTTGGTTCCGGGGTCGTTCCTTTTGGCGTCTCAACGAAAAGCCGTGCTCGAGTTGCGGTGGAGCCGGCTACATTTTGAGCTGTACACTGGTACCAGGCTGCATCTGAAAATTTGGCGCACGGGATATCCAAAGTTGAAGCTCCGTTACCATCGCTCGATATACGTATTTCAGGGCCAGGCGTTATTGGTACGCCATCCTGCAAAAGTTTTTTTTGGTGTCAGAGAAATCGTGATTATACAGCAAATAAAATTTGAAGAAGTTACAATACCTTTTGCCACGTGATACGTGGAATGGGCGTGCCGACTGCGCGTGCCATAAAGACCACGGGTTCTCCCTCTTTTACGCCTGTTGTAACAAAACGTTCGACAAATTTCGGCGCAACTACTTGTTCCTTTTCAATGACATTTAAGTTGCATTGACAAGAAGTCTCGCCAGCTTTATTCCGAGCAACGCATGTTACTACGCCAGCGTCGGCGCGATTCACGTTTGTGATCATCAACGAATTGTTACCAGATTCATTCACAAGGATTTTGTGAGTCATGTCATTGGCGACTTGTTGGCCGTTTATGTACCAGGTAACTTCGGGATAGGGACGTCCAGTTACGCGACAATCGAATCTGAAATATGTCAGTTATATTATTTGTTAGTGTCACAAACACAAACACCACTCATTGAAAACGATGCTTAAGAGTGAAAGAAAAGCTAGAGAGATACTAAAAATGGAAAAAGTCAAAGCATACCGCGTCATTTTGCCTTCGGTAGCTTCCTTATCCGTGATTGTACGAACAAAATTCGGTGGCAGAACTTTGCTAGAGTCAGTAGATTCAATGGTCGACTCTACTTGTTGAGTCTTAATAAATTCCCTTTGATGCGCTTGATACGGAACTTGATCTACTTGATCGCTGGACTCAATTGCGAGATAAGCGGAACTAACGGTACAACCTTGAGGATTCTCAGACAATAATGTATAATGGCCGCTGTCTTCCGGCAGAGCGACTCGAATTCGTAAAGTAGCCTGTTGATTTGAATAGCTCGTCTCCACACGTTGAGAATCTCGAATTCTCTGTCCATTCTTGAACCATGTTAACTACAATAACGTGAATACGATTTAGCGATGCTAAGTTAATAAAGGATGTATTAGATTAGATATTTTACAATTAAAACAATTGAATATCTTATAACATTATTGACAGATGATATAGAAATACGACTTATAGAGATAAAAGTAATTATACATATATACTAATATACTATATGTATACTATTGGAGAAAAGTTGTCGTAAAGTTATCTTTAATATTTTAGTTCTTTCAATGCGATTTGAACTCACTCTTGGTTTCGGATTGCCAGTTATCTTTGCGGTGAAGACAGCGTCCGATCCTTCAACGAGCTTCGAGTTTCTGGGTTTCTGAGTGATTTGTGGAGGTGTAACCGGTCCTAAGGTACGATCAATTGTCGTAGATATTTGCAAGTCAGATTCACCCGCGAAACGGCGAGTAATTGATTCACGAAACTCCAATTCGCGCAACAATCTATATTCAAAAGTGTCCACCTGTGCATTTGAGAAAGAAGGAATATTACTTCTTAAGCATTCTTATATCCGGTATTCTATTAAAGCAACGAATATATGTATAGTGTTTGGCTGTAATACCTTAAAATCTTCAACGCTCGTAGTTGTGCCATTAACGTAACTTCGTTTATCGGTTGTTTGTTGATAACTGCGTTGTTGGAAGACTTGACTTCCAGTTTGCATTTTCTGTTCACTCGTCTGAAAGCTTTGCGTAAATTCTTTCTTGTGACTATCTGTTAGTTGTTGCGTTGGAGGACCAAATCCCTCTGGCTGTATGTAAACTGAGCAAATAGCTTCGCCTGTGAAAAGTGAAGGACTCATAGTTTTTTTTCCATTTATTTTATTCTAACGTCAATTCGAAAGTTAGATTCTAATGTTTAAAGAATATTTATTCTAGATGAAAACTGCCCTTGTAGAAAAAAATCTTTACCATATTGGTTTTTTGCACTGCATGTGTACTCGCCCTCGTCCCCTGGACCGATCTGATTAATTTGGAGTGTGACAATTCCTGACTTTTCATCATAAGACATTCGGATCTTTCGTGATTCTAGCAACAGCACTCCTTTATGTGTCCAAGAAACTGACGGTCTCGGATTACCACGAACACAGCCTTCAAAAATCGCGTTGCCGCCCTGCGCAAATCTCGCATTTTTGAAGATTCGCTCGAAAATCGGTGGTGAGGGATCCCCGGGTTTACCCGTAAATCTGCCGATAATTTAAGAGATTGTCTTTGACAGTTACGTTTCTCTTATAGTCGCATAGAGACTACAATTAGTAAATGTCGCAATACTTACGCTGGTACCGTTGGCGTCGTTTGCATAACGATCTCCCCTTGAACTGCAGAAATAAAAAAATGAGTTAATTTACTTCAATTAAAATGCAAATAATATTAAACACTGTTCAAATTAATTAATCTATTTCATCCGGAATTAAATTCAATTTCTCCCTCCCAATGGAAGTCCATAATCATAAACTTGTACGTATTTTCGCAATGGTTCGTTCTCAGACTAACAAGTAAATTGGTTGAAATTATGATGCGTCCCGGTGTAGACATAATTTAATGAAAAAATGCGGCATCGTCATCGCGCGTAACGGCGACAAGAAAAAAAACAGCTCGTGAACGGTTCGTTTCCTTGGCTCGTTCTACTCTAATTGGAAAGTACGACAGAAGTTATACGAAGAAGGAAGGTGTACACGCATAGTGATTTAAATACATCGTTTTGCTCAATAAACGAGCAAATTTCAGAAAATAATTAGTAACTAGACAAGATATCTTCTCAGCCACGGATAATGCAAAGTGTAAAAGAACGAAATTAAATATTATAACACAAAAAGATAAGAATATTGATTGAAATTTTTAAAAATGTTTTATTTACTTAAGACCTATGTCTGGACACCTATATCATTTTAATTTTTAATTAAGAATAACGCGAATTAAAGTTAAAGATAAAAATATAATACAATTAAGACAAATATTTTTATCTTTGATTCTTTGATTTTAATTCGCGTTTTAACTTATTTAAGGACTAAAATGATAGTCCTTAAAATGTCGAGACATAGGTACGTGTCCAGGCATTGGTACATTTACTTTATACGTGTAAGAAAAAGGCTAGCCATATTAACTGATGTAAAATATTATATTCATGTTTTTTATCCATTCCATATATTTAAATATGGAATGTAGGATGTATAGGCAGAATTTAATTAATTTATATTATTTAATCAATTTATTAAATCAGTGGATTGATTATCTAATTATAAAATTAATCATTTTTCTCATTGTATTGTGACATTGCGATTAAGCATCGTTCGCTTTACGATTTGCGAGCTACGAAGGACGTAATGTGCTGCTACAAGCAGGGGATTGTATTTTTGCATTTGGATAGGGATCACGTTACCGTGAGCCATTTTAGGCGCAACTATCTTTGCTCGGCGCTGCGCGCCGCGACGAGTCGCGACGCGATGCGTCTACGCCGTGCCTGGACCAATCGCGTCTTCCGTTACGCAAAAGCAGTCACTGACCAAAATAAAACCGGGTCTAACATTTCTCTTCTTCTCATATCTACGTATATTACGCGTAAAATTTGCATATTTTATATTCGAATATTGAATTTTTAAATTAACATTATCTTGCTTTTTTGTTTGTTATTTTTTCTTTCTTTACTTTATTTCTACCATTCTTCTGTCATCCTTCTTTTTGCTCGATCATTGATCTTGACTGATGATGGCAAGTATGTATTACGATCAGCTGTTTGGACTTTTAAAGCATCCAAGTTTCATCAAAATTTATTATAGATATTATGGAGCAATTAGCCGACTTTTATAGAAACTTTGCATAATAAAATAAATATGTTTATAAAAAGAAAGTATTGTACAATATCCTATTTATTATACATATATATGTTTTTCTTTTCTTTTTAATTAAAATTTTAAGCAATAATTATATCTTATATGACGATATTATTCGTAAATACTTCTAATGAGATTTTTCGAGACGTGAATATTTAATCCTTCTTTGCGTACGTGAAAGACACTAGTTTAACGCTTTAACGCAGTAGCTACTAGCGTAACGGATTTGCTTACTGTACTTCATTGTCTTTTACTTTTACGCACATTGAAATATAATCCAACACGTTTCGATGCACACATTGATGTAAGTGAGATTCATAAACCTGTCAGTGTTATATTATTTGGCAGCCGTACTCTCTGACACATCCATATTCTTCAATTCTTTAACGTATAACGCAGTTGGCAAACGTGCTTTAGTGAAACTATTTTTGATAACGGAAATTTATTTCTAACTATTATATTATTCTATATGTATATAAAAAAATGTATTTGCAAGATATAATATTGAATGTATAATACAGAATATTAATGCGCAAACACGCCGTTCTTCAGATTTCTATAAGAGTCCCCAAAATTAAAATTTTTTGTGAAATAAAATTGTACTAATTTGCATAGAACTCTTCGCAATAAATTAAATAATCGCAAACAAAATACACATAATAAACATTTTTTGAAGTAAATTTTGCAATTTGATTTGGAATTTTCTCAATATCACGTTTATCTCGTTTAAAATTTGCTGTAATATGATCCTAAGTTATAAGTAATTTTTTATTACTTTACTAATAAAAAACTTTAAACTTTAAAAAACTTTAATTTTTATTTTATACTTTACTTTCTTTATATTACAAAAACAGCGTTTTTTTATTCTTAAGGGAGAAGTTCTATATATATGTATAGAGATAATATAATCTTAATATTAATGAATTCTGTCTCTACATATAAATAAATTGGAGGTACATGTAATACTTCTTTTCAACTAAGCAAATAAAGTGTGAAATATAATAAGAGTCACCTCTTGACAATGCAGTATATTGAATTAAATATATTCCTTTTTTTGTGTGTTTAAGCACGTTGGAATTAAAATTTTCAAAGTAAACTGTTAATAGAAAAAAAATTTTTAAACTATTTTAGATGTATGCGTATTTTCTTGATATGATACGTAATACAATGTCATATTCCTCAGACAGCATATAAAAGAATTTTTGAAACGATTATGTCGAGAGTGTGGAGAACTATCTTTAGAGCTCTCGCACGGACGGTGCTCTTTGCACAGAAATAGAATACGAGTATTCGTTGACGGAATATCCACCAGAAGAGATTTATTAAAACTGCTAGATTGAATTTATTTTCGGTAGAAAAATTTGAAAAAATAAAATCGTGAAAATATGCACCGCTATCTTTCACAAGCACTCGCAATATCTCGAAATTACATTGTAAAATGTATTTTTATATAAATTTATTAATATGCAATAAATCCTGAGTTCGTCAAGATAAATTTTCTGTATCGTTCTTCTTGCTTGAATTCTTCATATTCGATAGGCAATTGCTCAAGGATATAATTTCTTGACTTTTCAAACATCGTCACAACTGACCTCTCTGCTGACTGGTGATTTGTTGTCGCGTGATTTGTCTTTCCGTCCGTTGCTGGATGTATTGTTGCTGTTGTTCTTGCATGATAGCTTGTTGCTGCTGTTGTTGCTTCTGCTGTTCTTGAAATTGTTGTCGCTTCATCTTGGATCGAAAATTTCAGTAAAGTCGTGAGTCGTTTGAATGACAAAATTGTGACCAGTTATATGACTTAGTAATAATAAACTGCTAATTAATCTAGAGAATCTAAAGAGATCTCTGTTTTATTTTATTTTATTTTTTCTCTCAACGTTGTGTTTTATCACCCGAGATTTAACAAACAAACTCTTGATGCACAACGACGAATTGGAGCAAATCACTCGCACTTATTTCGCTTTACTCCGCAATACACGCAGTTTTGCTGGTAACCGCGGTTCAGTTCAGTCAGTCGGCAGAAATCAAGTCATCGTCAAAAGTCTTGTCCCCGTGATTCTTTAAACCAAGACGTCGGTCGAATGCGAATTGGACGGGTTACGACTTGACGCTTGGCTAAAGCATAAGAAGATGGGGAGGGTGTCGTATGGTCAGGGTGGGGCACGTTTAAACGCCCCGACCGATGCCTGACGCGTGCGGAAGTACGCTTAGGAAGAACAAGAGGAATATAGGGTGTGCGAGGGTCAGCTCAACGTATTTAAACAAATTTCAACAATTTCTTTCTGTTTTATGATATATAATGATCGGAATGAAAATCGGAGAGAGGAGGAGAGGGATTAGAGGTATCTCATATATTCAATACGTTTGTATAAAATGGGATAAGTATGCTATATCACATCTTTCTTGTTTTTTGGTTTTTATATTCCATAAATTGCACATGTTGTTTTTTATTTTTCTGATAACCACAGGTTTGTGTTGAAGACCAATGATTTGTCCGATACAGATAAGATTTTATAGATATTATAATTAGCTTATAACATATCTTGTCGAGTAGAACGGTAAAACGGTGGTAAAGTCTTACGCAGCGTTCTTGCGCTCACTGACAGCCACCCACGCATCTTTATTGCCCTCTCCGTACTCACATCTCTCTTTCGTTGCTCCCCTCCATAAAGTTATAAGCACTCTAGATTCTCAAGCTTGAATGCGCACGCTCATTCTTTTTTCTTTTCATTCTCCACACTTTTTTTATTTCTTTGCGCCTCGAATATATTGCAAATGTCTTCTTCTTCTTCTTATTATTATTATTATTATTATTATTATTATTTATGACATGATATACATATTGTATGTGTGTGTTTCAGGATTGACACAATTTTGCCATTTTCTCTCTTTCTCTTTCTTTAGTTTTCACCTCAGTCTATTCGATCTATACGTTTATTCTCTTTCTTGACGGAATTTGGCGGTAGAAAATGTTGTATGTGCATAGCTTCAGCCAAGTTTAGCCACGCAAGCAGCCCCTGATCGCGACTCTGAGAACGCACCGCCTGCGCACTGCGCTTGTGAACTCAAACTGCCTAGTCGTTACACACTACATTCTAAAAACATGTGCACGCATATCAATGAAGCTAATAACAACGTGGGGGATTGTCTCATAACGACTCGAATTCTGTCCTTGAGACATATTTTTAATACCATTGAGGGAGAACTTTGCGGGGGACTTTGTTGGACTTGAAAAACATCTTCATACTCTTAAGGTTTCATAGATATCTCATACACTCGCTGACTACAAATAATTGCAGTCTTCTATTTCTAAGCAATATATGAGAATGATTTTATCTATATAACTATTAACGTTTCAACACCGATTGTGATACTTATATACCGTCCGTATTATTTCTCCAATAGTAATTTATACGTATTAACGATACATAACTTTAAGTGTAATGTTTATTTTACATCGCAATTAATCTATATCAGTTTTCTGAAAGTGCTTTACGTATTTATTGTCGGAATCAATAAGAAACGAACGTTAATGATTACGGTGCACGCAAGGAAGTAAATACCATTCCGCACTTTCGAAGCCAAGAACATTGGTATAATCATGAAGAAGGTAGGTCACGCATGAATCATCGAGTTTCGTCCAAGATGCCGCATAGCGACGCATCTATTTTAAGATTTTGTGAAATAATCTCGGTCGAGATGACGAGAGAATCTTTGCATTTGATGATGTTATGATTCAAATGCTGAAGACGAAAGTAACATACATACTACTAAGAGTATCGCGAACTTATATATTTTATCTATTATTGTGTTCTATTTTAGGTGACGACAACAACGGTCATTATTAAAGAGCGGCGCGCGGCGATGCAATTGAAAATTGCATAGACTCACCGCAAAATTCCTTTAAGTTGAAATAATTTATAAGTCGATACTTTATTTCGCAAAATCGATATTATTTTTTATCCGTAAATATTGCATATACGTATGCGTTATATTCATAATTTTACACATAAATTAATATTGTTATTTTATTAGATAGGCGAATTCTCATTAAATACTCACCGTTCTTCCAGCTATGCACTCCATCGCAACTATGCAATGAGGGTTTGGTATCCAAACATGAACTATCGATGTTAGTTCCATTTTTCGTATAGATAGTATTTAATTCACGCTCGATATAATTTGTTATCTGCATTGCATCAAATTCTCTCCCTGCGTTTTCGCAATTGTTTCCTTCTATGAAACTGTCATATAATTTAATGATAGTTTGGTAATAAAACTTAATGAATTGCATTAAATGATCGATTCAACTACCTGTAATCTGCAGTTAATCCGAGATCGTAAAAAGATTCATACGGTTGCTCGCGATTTGTCAAAGTCAGTTTAACATATTTGTCTTGCGATGAGAATAGGTCTTTTAAAGCTACGTATTTTGGTAAATCCTGTGGAAAACGTTCGAGTGTGCATTCCTTTTGATCGTGGTGAGTGCTGCGTATGGATGATGGTGCGCCTGTAATTAAATAGCAATACCGTTTGGAAAGTGTAATATAATCATTTGAATTCTTATTATACATTTAACTGACAAGTCGTGGAGAAAACGAATTAACACTCTCTCCACAAATAAGGTCGCTTGTTTTTCTTCCGTATATTTTTGGATTGCCGACTCACATTTTCCTCCACATTCCACAAGATTACTTTACCATCTATTTTCATACGAGATGATCTCTGTTTTTCATGTAAGAAATGAATCTCGAACTTTATAATATCTATTACAAGAGATAGAAAATTTTATCATTTATGTGTGAGATGATATAATATTCTAATCGCTAGTAGTTTATCTAGTATCAATAAGAAATTATTTTTCTTTTTAATCATAAGTGCTCGAAGTTATTTGAAAATATTATGTATAATAAAATTAATAAAGTTAGCATATATGTACATATAATATGTAGTTTAAATATATAGGTATAGGGCAATTTTACGAACATTTTTTAAAGAATATTTAAATATAATAAAAAATAATATAGCGACATACTGTTAGAGAATTACATATTTAACTATTAACATGCAAAAGAGCATTTCTTTCAAAACACAAGAAAAGTCCTTTTTCACAATTTCTGTAATTAATCATTAATACTGCAATTAATTTAAAATTAAATGTTTAGAAAAAATTTTATCAGACTTTTGCTATTTGTGAAAGATTATTTGCAAAAAAATATAATGTTTATATATAACATTTTGACACTGTTTACTTAAAAAATAATCAGAGGCTTACCTTAGATTTCTGTTCATCATCAATGCACATCACAATTGTAAACGCCAACAAAAAGACAATTACAAAGGCAGAATAAAAAAGGGAGGAATATAGGCAAAAATGTGAAATAATTTATTAAACCATTTACCCAAGTATATATAGATAGAGAAAGCGTATATTTATTTACATACATAATATATAAGTATTATTGTGAATTTACGTTGAATAGCGAGATTAATAAATAAGAGTTAACCCCTTGCGATGAGAAAATGTATTGTATTAAAATATCTTATTTTTAAATTGTCTTCTGTTATTTATTACATATTGAGAAGTAATCATTTACATAACTTACAAAACGTTGAGCTTTCGTGATATTATTCAAGAAATGCTGTTTTTTTTTGTGACTGTATTGTTTGAACATGCTAAATGCGTAAATTATCTCTGCCAACTATTGACGCAAGGAGCTAATAGCATAGCGATTTATAGCATAGGCCGTACATGCCCCGTAACAGATCCCATATTCCGTCTAGCTATAAAATATCAACTTCTCTGTTTAAGCAAAAACAATTGACATAGAAACTTGTAAGAACTACAAAATAAGAAGCCTCATCTAGAATGATTGAGTATTCTTATTGCATTTATTTACCATTTAACAATAAGTAACTTTCTCTTATCATAATGTTTTTAGGTAATATGACTAGTTCCAACAATATCACGCACATGATGCATAAATAGAGTAATTTAATATAAGTAAAATAATCTTAATATTAATCTTTGGATTGAAACAGGAAATTGCTTTTATTTTCTATTTTATAAAATGCTTTATTTTTAATCATTACCTTCGACAAAGTTAGTTTTACGAAAAAAATCTTGTAATTCTAATATTGTTGTAACAATGTTGGCAAGAAATAATTAGTATACTTAAAGATAAGTCGAAAATATAATATTTTAATATTTAGAAAGTCAATACTTGAAACAGATAAGACGTTAGACAGAGAAGAAATAAAGTATGCAAGAAAAACTTTTCTTAACTTGTCCAATGGCACAATTAATAAGAAGGTCTTTGCGTTTTTTATTGCGTTTCTTTCGTTATCCGCTCGTTATAATATTGACTAGCTCGATTTAGTGTTGACTAGCTTTTGTCAAAACGTTAATTTGAACATTTGAATAAAATGCAATAGAAATAATTATGCTCATTGAGACGATGTCGATCCATTTTTGTTCTATCCTTTAGCATGATTAGTAGTATCACTTATTTTTATTTCTTTATATATTACGACAAAAATTGTTGTTTATCCCCGACAAGAAGCAAGAGCCATACCAGAAGAGCCATTTTGACATCGAATTATTCGCTTATTTTTAGTTTGTTAAAAATTTGTAAAAATTTTTTCTCGCGTAGAAAATACAGTGTGTCGAGCATTATATGTAATTATTTCCTTCATCATATTAGTTTGTGGCCTGGGTAAATAATAATCGAATAATACGATACGATGCAAATCTCCGGCATCAGCAGACCGCCAAGTTAAGAATGAAATGTTCCACCACCTTTACATTTATTTGTCTCTCTTCTTACCAGATTCTTACGAAATAGGAGCATATATAGATCGTCTATTACCTGGAACCTCCAAGTTGGCAGAAGTTACGGTGGAACCTAAACTATTCGTTGCCGTACATGCATAAGTCCCAGCATCCTCTGCACAAAAAAAATCTACATAATTATCTAACAGAATTATTATCTTCTTCTGCATTTGAATATAATTAACTGTGTAATGCAAAAATAAATTAATACAGTAAATATTAAAAGATTACGGAGAAAAGATAAGCATCAAATACAACTTGTATATCGTACCGGGCAAAGCTCTCATTATGGTAAGACGACAAACACCGTTTCTATATTGGACTTCGTGGCTCTTAGAATTTTCGACGATTCTACGGTCTTTTGACCAAAGAATATTGGGCTGTGGTTCAGCTTGAACGATACACTCGAATCTGGCTGGCTGTCCGCTTACTACCGCGATATCTTTTAGTGGCTGTAATAATGATAAAAAAAAATTATTTTCTTAGCGTTATTTTTAATTAGAATTATTTTAAAGTTAATAAAAAGCATTTGACATTATTAATGTTATTAATTTAACAGTATTACCGTAATGAATGAAGGAGACTTCTTCGGTAATATTTCGAGATAAGGCTGAATTATTTCTTTACTTGATGATACTCCGTTGCTAATCGGCCACGGTGAACCTGCGATTTTCGATGAAACTTAATGGAAGAATACTATTAATGGTATGTGACAATAAAACAATTTAAACGTGACAAAGTGATTCGTGCGCAATCTGATATATAATAGCATAATAGCGAGTAGTTACAGCCTATTGTTAGAGACTAAATAAATGTATAATATGTATTAGAATGCGTGAAAGTAAGGAGCCACCTAGTTTCAAAGCAATATTAAGCAGCATCAAGAAAAGTTTATTACACTTAATCATTATTTCCTAAATTACACTTTATGATATTGTAAATTTGTTAGAAAAATCTCGAGAAAAATCCGAGTGCACGAGGAAAGCAAGGGTGCAGTTTTAATGCCAATTACAATAGAAGCTATTACAGCTATTTAAAAATAACGAGAGAATATTTAATAAATAGAAAGAAACAGTTTTTTGCATTACAATAATATTATTACAATAATATACAAAAACGATCAAAGCAAAGCAAAATAAAAAGTGCTGCAAAAGAAAAAGAATTGATAAAGGCAACACGCGTTCTCGATGACAGGTATGCAGGTACCTGCAGAATCCACGTTGCTAGGTGGTCCAGTAGCGCTACTCTGTCTTGGAGAGAGGCTTGGCAGGCTTGGACTAAGAGAAAGCGGACTGGGCGTTGTGCGATCCCATCTTGACGGTGATACAGAGCTAGGTATGACGAGACTTGGAGGCATCATCGAGTTTTCTATATCTCCCTTATTCGATTGCTTTTTATTGCGATTCTTTGTGTCTTCAGCTTCAGAAAATTCGCTTTCCGATGTCGGCTCCCATTTGACAGTTTTTGAGTTTCCGAATTTATTTCCTATCTTGTTTTGGCGGTTCAGAAATGTTGCTTTTTTCATAAAACCATTCGCTTTCTTTTCAGTGAACTCGTGGATTATAGGCACTTCTATATCGCTGGAACGTCTCTGTCCTTGAATGCTCTTCTTGCTACGTTCAATCGTCTTTTTACCCTCGCCAGGTAAAACGATACCGAATTCGTAACCAAAATCGTACTTGAAGTATATGAGTCCAGTATCCGGATCAATTTGTTTTGTTCCTGTTCGCGCCAATGAGCATTACATGCTTTACATCAATGTAATTTATTTATAAACTTATTCATGCACACGATATATTCTACGCTCATTGTCAGATTAAAAGATCTTAAACTTATGTGTCGAATCAGATGTGCGTGTTTGTGTGTGTGGAGGAGCGTGTATTGTATTTTTATATCAATTGTATATACATATATGTTTAATATATACAAATCAAATCACGAAATTACAACGAGCTAAATCTATCTTTTGGAGTTTAGACTAATTATAAGAAAGGTAATATTGGTATTACCGTGTTCGGAGACTCGCGACTCTTCTCTATAAGTTCTTGGCTCGTCACTATCGGTTATCTTGGAGTCGTTAGGATGCTTCAAAATCGGCTTACCCTGTTTCAAATCCGATTGGATACCGCTCACAAACTTTTCGGTTTTTGATTTGAAGCTGCTTGTCATATCACGCATATGACGTGACGCGATGTCTGTGAAGATTTCAGAACTTTGTGTTACAGAACAAGGATTTATCTACTTTTTAAATGAAAAAAAAGAAAAGAGACTAA
Organism: Temnothorax curvispinosus; assembly: GCF_003070985.1. NCBI lineage: Eukaryota > Metazoa > Arthropoda > Insecta > Hymenoptera > Formicidae > Temnothorax > Temnothorax curvispinosus. Next base: position 122,781 of record NW_020213188.1, read on the forward strand.
TAGAATAAAAAATAATTTATGAAACAAAAAGAAAAGGAAATTAATAATCAGCCAAATAGAGAACAAGTGGTCGGCAAAGATATAAAGCGATAATTTTGAGTGCATTTGTCTACGATTGTCATAAATAAAAATTATATCTACACTTGTATTAAGAACACATTGTGAAAATATTATGTAGCATTGATATTGCTCTTACGGCCCGCTGCTCTTTTTACATCGCTTCTCGAGATGAATCCGTATTCAGGTGGTGCACCAGGCTGCAAAACATTGCCAATCTTTCCGGAAGTTGTATGCTGCTGATATTTTTGGAAATTGATCTTTTTATCTGTATCTTCTTTGCAAATATGCATCAATGACGTTGTCGGAGGACCGGTATCGAACTCCATCGGCGATGCGATGTGTGTCTGTCTAACTGGTGCACTCAAAGATCTTGGACTTCTTCCCGTGGGTGGTTGAACTCTTCGGTAATATGGTTCCTCTGTGTCACTATCAGCTGGAGCCCATTTTGGTCGAATTCTGCTTGAATCTACATCGCTCTCGTAATCAGATTCCCGGAATTGTCCTTGCACAAATTTTTTCGGTTTAGGTACATAATAATTAACCGTTTGCTGTTTCTGGACAGGTGTGGCATTGGTGTCACCGAACTTAATGATGCGACTTGTTTGCTCAACAGTAACAATCCTTCTAGCATTCTCCGTTGACTCGTCCATTCTCACGGTTTTCTTCGTCTCTGTGCCCATCGCATTTGTAAACGGCATGCTTGTATGTGCTTCGTAAAATTGTTGCTGCGGTTGAGGTGGCGCATAAGCGATTTCCGGCGGAGAGCCAGGTAAGAGAACCGTTTTTGGTTTTGTCGGTATCACTACTGTATGCTTGCGAGGCGAACTCGACTCCATTGGTTTCCCTATATGAAAAGTTTGCCTGTGTGATCTCCATTCAAATCTCTTCTGGCAGTTCGAGAAAAGAGCATAACAAAAAGAATCAAGGAAAAATACTGGCAGAGAGTGGTAGCGGTCGGGTTTTACATGTCAAACGGATCTTATTAAAGTTAAAATAATCAAAACTTGACGAGTTTCGATCGTAATATTAAGTCTTAATTCAGTTTTCAATGTCACTTTCATAAATTCTCGGACTTTTCTCGATCTTATGATGATAAAACCGGTTATAATGTGATAGCGAAAGACATGCTCTATGAAAAGTAGATTTATTATGAAGAAATGAACGGCGGCGATTGTAAAAAAGACGAAACTTAATAATTACTTTAAAATGAAATAAATGGCATGCAAAGCTAGACAAGAGAACTTGTGCTTGGATAAAGTTTGCAAGAAAGACTGTACATTGTTACCGTTTTATTTCTACATTATTTGCTATATTTATAACAGAATGATTTTTATTGTAATATGTTATATTCTAACATAAATAACTCGCTATATATACATACATATATATGTACAATAGATATATGTATGTGTATGTATGTATATATATACATATATATATGTCACAATATTATGTTAATTAAGAAAGTAACGCAGTATTAAGTATTCCAATTTAAATATATTAATTTTATTAAGTAATACCTGAATCAGCAACACTAAATTTCGTGGAGCTACCCGTTCGGCATGACGATGTTCTGCCATCATAATCACTCTCGTAGTCGCTCTCGCGGAAGTCACCCTTCACTAATTTCGAAGGACCCGGAGAGGTTGACGGAATTTTTTCCGCTGGTTCCAACTTTCTGTGCAATTGGTTTATGGAGTATCCCGTCTCCTGCAAACAACATTTTGTAAAGACTTTTAATTTAATGTATAAAACGCTACAAAAAGGAAAAAAAGCACAAATCGCATACACATATATATTTATTAATACAATCTGATAGCTAAGTTAAAGTACATATTAAAATCTACAAAATATTTCACGATACTTATTAATAAACTTCTTAGGCAAGCATGAAAAAAAAAATAACATTTGAAATGGCACACGGACACGCATCAAATCTCGAACCTTCATGGAATCGAATTTGCTCAGGCTACTGCTAGTTGTTGACGCATAGTTCTTCTCGAACGAGCTACGTTGTTGTTGAACAGCTTTGGGAGTCGTCTGTATACTACAAATAGGTGGTGAAACAAAGGAAGTTTCTTCTTTTCGTAAATGGCCACTTTCGCCGTAACTATGACTTTCAAAGGATTTTGTTCGACTCTCAGTGCACATAGTACGACTTTCTGTGTGAACCATTGTCGAGGGGCCGTCGCGTTTTCCAAGAAATTTTTGCGTCGTCATGGATGAAGTCTTCTGCTGGAATGGCTCATCAGTGTCCGCCATATAACCGCTTTCTTGCTGAAAAACTTTTGTTTTGAACTTCGGAGATTCCGGTTTTTTGATAGAAGGAGATTTTGGCGCGGAACTCTTCGTGCTCGTCTGTACGTAAATCGGTGGAGAACCGGGTTTTAAAGGAATCGGACTTTGCTGTTGTTGTTTGAATTCTCTTTCGTGTCGTTTAAATGTCATTTTTCTCGCTGTTTTCTCGGAAGTTTCCGTGGTAATAAGTGATTTGGATGGTCCTGTAAATTGTGCAGGAGTCTCAAACTTGGAAGGTGGAAGTGGCTCGGGTTCGGTGGACCTTGGCCTCGGCTGTTTCGGAACAGGTGCTTCGACCTTTCGATAATGCGGTTCTTCGTTATCGCTCTCATAAGGTCTCCATTTTGGTTTCGGGCGGCTGTCGAAATCGGACTCGTAATCACTTTCATGGCTAAAGGCACCTTTAATGAACTTTGACGGAATTGGTGTCGAGAATTTGATAGGTTTTTTCGCTGGAATAGGCGGCGGTGTAACGCGTACATCTTTCGGTGGAAGCATGGGTGGTTCTTCTACTTTCTTTTCTACTTTCGTGATATGTTGCAATACAGTTTTTTCTTTTGCAACGGGTGGTGGAATATATCCAATCTCCGGAGGAGATCCTGGCTCGAAAACGATCGAGTCCACTGCTGGCTCCATAAGACGATGTGATGTTGCGAGCGATTTCGAGGCTGGCACGAGGCTGACCTTCTTTACCAAACTAGGTGCTTTCAACTCTTTGTCTTCTGTCCAACGTTTTGAGCTGAAATCTTCAAATTTCTGTATTGTTTCAGCTTTTTCCATGTTACATTCAGTAGTGTATTTTTCGAACAAAGCCTTCTCTTGCACAGTATTTACAGTATGATCGACTTTAATCGTCTCGGCGTTATAGATTATCGGGCCTAGTTTAGACGTAGACGGAGGTGCTTCCACTATCTTTTCAGTGAACTTTTCTTTGCTGCACCACGAGTGTTTTTCTACATTGGCGGACGATTCCGTACTAATCTTCTTTATTCCGCCTTGCGGTGTTTCCTCAATCTTCTGCTCAAATTCTCTCGAAGAGCTTTTGTATTCATCAACAGGAATACTCCATTCGTACTTTTGAGTAGGTCTGGTTTGCGGTGGCCACGATTTTCTATTTGAATCTGCGTATTTTTTCGCCCAGGATTTTTCCATCGCCAGTGCGTCTGCAGATGGTTTTGGCGACGTAGATCTCAAAATCTCTTGATGACTCGAAGCAGCCGAATGACATCTATATTCTGATAGGTCCGTAGACACGTGCGATTTGGTTTCGACATCCGATGATGATGACCACGGTCTGATAGGAGAAGTACTTCTCAAAATAGACGTTGAAGTGCATTTCGATGGTTCTATCTTTTCTTCTTTAAAATATTTGCTTTCCTTCTTCTCGTATGCATCTTTCTTTACGCGTGTCTCTTCAAATGTCTCTACGCTTGTTTTTTTCTTCTCAAGTTCAAATGGCGGTGGTATCGTAAATGCCAGAATAGGTTCCGCGACTTTGACAGGTTCTGGTACTTTTGATGTAGGAATAGACGTAGGAAAGATCTTTACACCTCCGATTGGAGCATCTATCGGAGAGAGTGTCTTATCAAAAGATTCCTGAAGCTGTTTTGCTTTGACGAATACATCGGGTCGTTTTTTTTTCATCTCTTCCGGTTTTGGCATATAGCATATCTCGGGAGGTGGTTCCGGCACTAGATCGAAACTTTTCATCATCGTTTCAGAACTCTTGGTCTGAATTTCCGAAATGGACGAATCAGAAACTATCATTTTCTCTACAGTTTCTTGTACCTCCATTGAGGGCAGCTTAGGAGTCTCGTATGGAAATTCAAATAGTTTATTTTCCACTCCGCGAGACGACGATCCTTGTTCTAACTTGGTAAAAATATCCTTGGCAGCTTTCTTTGCTATTTGGAACTCTGACGGTTTTGCTTCCGGTTTCTTCGCTTCTTGACAAACAGTTGCTCGTTCATAATTTTTGGTTAACTTTCCAACTTTCGCTTCTTGAATTTGTCCGTCTTCTGTCAGCTTAATCATTTCCTTTGGCCCTTTTGGCATTATCTCACTTTCCTTCGTAATGGACTCGAAGAAGCTCAATGCATCTTTTTTTGCGATCGTAGAAGTCTCTACGTTTTCATTATCGATCGTTAATCTTTCTTCCGTTTTCATTAACGGCTTCGTAACATCTGTTTTGTCACGGTCGATTTCCTTTGTCGCGATCGTTTGCTCGGTTCGAGGTTTGGAATCCACGATGGATGGAGTTTTATGTTCCAGTTTCATATGGAACTTCTGTTCTGACTTCGTTTCGGTTTTATGGGATTCAATTATAGATGAAATCGTTTCCGATTTACTAGTCTTTATTTCTGGTTCGTCGATCTTTTGCACAATGTCGTTTGCAGTCGATGCCAATGTTGTAATAGGTTTGGGCAATCCGACTAACTGCCACTGTCGGACCGCTGTCGTTGGTGTTTGTTCGCTCGTTGAAATGCCTGATGACATCTCTTCTCTTTTTCCCTCAGACTAAATGCAAGTTATATGGTTTTACAAGTGTTTAGAAACAGTAAATAGCATATTGACTCAGAGAACATTACACATTATTCCCTTGCTTCATATTACTATTATTATGAAAATATTATAAAGCTTATTTATATAAAAAATATGAGAGTTACCTGGACGGCACTTTTATCCTGAATGTTTTCGTAAATGACAGTCTTATGCACCTCGACCATAGTATCAGGCTTCGGTTCGAAAACCGCGATATCAGCGATACTCTGCGCTTCGCCACCGGCGTTTGTCGCTCGTACCATGTATTTGCCAGCATCTTCTTCTTTGACTATAATTATACACATAATAGATTAATAAAACGAATTCTTTAAATGTTACTAATAATTATAAGATGAGAGAGTAGTAGTTAAAATTTATTCACATGTAGCCACATGTGATGACTGATAAGAATATGGGAACAGAAATATACCTTTGTCCATAAGTAGCGCGTAGCAATTTCCTTGTTGAATAATTTTCAAGTTTGGTGATTGTTCATTGATCGGCACATCGTTTTTATACCAACTGACTGTGGGTTCAGGAATACCAGTAATTTCTACCTCCATAATAACACGATCTCCTTTCTTTGCTACTTGGGCCTTGAGACGCTTGCCGAAAACCGGAGGAAATATTGTTTCTAAAATTATACATAAGCAGCAAATTATTCTTACACATTGTATAAATTTTATGTACAATCCTCTCATTAATATATATGTATACCGCGCCGCACTTACTTTTAACGACCAAGTCAGCCGTGCTACTAGCACTTCCAACGTCATTGCTCACTTTGCAGGTATAACGTCCAGCATCTTTCACATTGACATTCTTCAATTCCAATTTTACGTGACTGTGAGCATAACTAGTTTTTATATTATCTTTCAATGTCAGTTCTTGACCGTTCTTTGACCATAGAATCGTCGGTGGTGGAAAACCTGAAATAAATTAAAAACAGTCGAAATAATGAAAAAGGTAACCGTACGTATATATTGACAAACAATCGCAATCTCCAAATATATATATAAATTATATGATTATTTAAATACTCGTATAATGTGAAACGCATACACTTACCATCAATGATACCTTCGAGAACTACATCAGTTCCTTGATCGACAATCATTCCTGTAATCGGTGAAATGAATCTTGGTGCTACCAGTTTTCGAGATGGTTTTTGAACTTGATTTGCCTTAACATCGTGTTTTACACCTTCCGTTTCTGCAGACACGAGAACGGTTTTCTCTTGTCTCATCTCTCCAGGCTGCTCTTGTATAATTTTTTCATACTCCTCGATCTTTTGAGACTAGAAGATCAATATTATTATTATTATTTTTTTAAATTAATTAATATATCTATGTGTGCATTCACGATTTTGACGTAAAAATAAGACAAACGTAAGCTATTACTTTTACAAAAATGCCATCTCAAACAGATGTATTAAGTATATATTTACTTGTACGATAGGTGGTGCTCCGTTTTCTGAAGTAGACTGTTCGGAACTTTGCACAGTTGTTTTTGTGCAAACGCTAGTAGGTTCGTGTCCAGATTGCGATGAAGTGGAAGTCACAGTGGATGATAAGAATTCTTTTTTTGTAGACATTGTTGAAGAATGTGTGACAGTTGATGACATTTTGGTTAACACTTGACTCTCACCACCACCTTCGTGACATGTTTTCTCGCTTAGAAAGCGTTTATCGCTACTGCTTGCAGGATGCATAATGCCTGTAGGAACTAACTCGAGCACTTTTTTTACTTCACTTGCAGCCGGCCTCACTGATCCACTATCTGGAAATTATTCCAATTATGTCAATAAAGCGATTACATTCTTCTGATGTATGGATAAATATTAATAATCAAATACACTTTGAGAGAGATATAGCGATTGAGAATTATAAAAAATAAAAGAACAATACTATATAACAATTCTATTTACGTTATTTCAAGTTTATCTTTTTATAAATCAGTATTATTATCAATATTATATTATAATTATAATATATACTTATTTTAGTGTTTCTTTTTTATATTCTATCCGATTATTTAAACAACGGTTATTAAATTTATTAAATAGATACATAAAAAGAAATTATATTGTACGAGAACAACTGAATTGTTTCCACGTAATTATACATCGAATTATGTTTTACTTTTAATTAACATATATATAATATTCACTTTGTAAATGTAAGGTATCGAGAAATCAAGAGTACTGGAGCGTACCAACCGCACGGTCGAAATGCACCCAGCGAAGTAACGAAATACTTTGCCTCCGATCTCCGATCCACGACAGAAATAGTATCGTTCACCTAGTAATAGGTGAATCGAGCACTCGGCTGCAATATATAACCCAAGACCCAATTTATCGTTGTCATTCTATACTCTTTAATGATGTGCGCGTATTATGCTCGCGATATCCGATAAGCGATATCACTTTAGACTTTTTCGTATACTTATATCTTAATTCTTCTTATTTATTAATTAGAAATAAATTAATAAATTTAAAAATCATATATCATTAAATTATTTTATAATCTTTTAAAATACTTTTTATTTTTAAATGTAAAAATAGCTAAATAAAATATTCTGATGTTATTGATTGATATTGCAATATTTTCTAAAGTTTAATAGATAGATTTATTTTTGTATCGACAATATCATATAATAATAAGCGCACGTTACCGAAAGTTATTCGCAAATATTAACGTGAATATTAACTGATATTGCTACAAAAATGTATTTATATTTTTCGAAAGACCAGATTGTGTGGCGAGTATTCGTACTGATAAAAATAACACGGTTTCTGCTTGCTCATAAAATAAGAGAAGAAGAGCCGGGTGAAGAGAAGAATGACTCGCGTTTTTGAAGTGTTCTTAAATTTTTTCTTTATAAAATATGAATCTAGATTTCTTTCTTTTATACTATTTAATGCTTAATGTTTTGCGTACAGAAGAGAGAGAGAGAAAGAGAGAGAGAGAGAGAGAGAGAGAAGTTTATGTTGTAAATTTATATATTCAGGTCACGCTATAAATGCAACGTATGAAAGTAGTGGCAACTATACTTAGTAATAACAGATCAAAAATATTTAATTTAAAGCAAAAATAATGTTATCAAATTTCAAAGTAGCAGCTAGTATACTTATATGTTCTTTTCGATTCTGCGTTCGCTCATCGGATGACTATTTTATCTATCGTTGACTGGGAATTTTGAATGAGCTACGTTGGACTGGGTAACGCGAGTATTAATAACTTGTGACACCGTTGCAATATTTCGAATATTATTTCCAACATTTCACACAGAAGAAAATGAAAGAATTAAAATAATCATATTATCGCAATATTAGAAAATGAGTTGTTAATAAAAAGCAAGTAAAATACAAAGTAAAAATGTGCAAATGATATCAACTTACCAATTTCTACTTTAGCACTACAAACCGCTCTACCAGCCGCGTTTTCCGCTACGCAAGAGATAGTACCGACATGTGCGTCTCCGACCACAGGAATTGTCAGAACTTGTCGATCCCCGCTAACGGAAACCAGAAAATCTTTCCCATGAACTGGCCGTTCATTAAACAACCAATGAATCTATAAAAAAGAAATATTCATAATAAAATCCGCTGTTAATTAATCAAATAAGAAATAAGCACATTGAACACGTGTATACACGTGTATCAAGAAAAAATATGTACAAATGTTTACATTTTCGTTATATTCGATAATTTACAATTTTGATAAGGAGACGAGAAAGATGTTAACGAAGTACATGGTACCTCGGTGACAAGATCACAGTTCTTCGCGTCACATCGAAAGTTCCATCTTATGCTCCGCGGCGCGACTGCAATCGAGCTTTTCACATCAAGTATATTGTTCGCGTTTAAATATAACTCGTCGGGCACAAAATTACTTTTACCCCGTCCTGACAGGCCGGCCAACCTCTCATCTAGACGTTGTCAATGCAATACGTGACTAATGCAAATTTTAAAACGCTAAGACTTCAAGCACCACAAATCAACAATCTTCTTACTATAACGTTCATTATATGATACTTCAAACAATCTTATAATACAAATAAGTTATAGGATATAATATTCTATTAAGTTTGCTTCTTTATATAACGTTTGATATTGCTTACGTTTAGTATTAATTACGTTTAGTATATTCCTTATTGTCTATCTCATTAATTGTGATCAAACAAAAATCATATTATTCTTAATATTGTAGACTATGACTATAATATCCGACTCTTTAGTGTTTTTCTTTGTACACAATAATACTTATAAAGCTTACTTTATTAAGAACAGACATAATATGATTATCATTATGCTTACAAATTCTAAGAATTAACAAGTTTTTATGTCCACTAATTTTTTTAGCTTTATTAGGATTTTTCAGTGTAGCCGACTTTTAAAAAAGGCATGAAGATTTGTTTCATCATACGCGAGAACACATAAAAAATACAATATGTAATTTTTGAAAGAAATTGCCTTTAATTGCCTTTAATTTACCTTAGGAGAAGGTTTACCAGCGACGATGCATTCGAATTTTGTTGAAACTCCTTCGAGTACTTTTCTGTCCTGAAACGTTTCTTTAAATGTTGGTTGAATCAGTTTTTCTTCCATCTGGATAAATTCTTCGTTCCTTTTAAAATCACCAAGCGATTTCACAACCAATCTGGCGAAAGCTTTTGCTTCGCCATGTATGTTTATGGCTTTCGCCACGTAATTGCTCTTATCTTCCGGTATCGTTGATGAAATTTGTAAAAAGGCTGTTCCATCTTTTCTTTCTCCAATCTATTACGCGTTGTAACGCAATTTTACAAAAAAAAAATATATATATATATATATATATATATATATAGTATATAGTATATATTATGATTATTTCAGTAAACATTACATGAAATGCAATTTGTGCCAAATACAAATACGCTCACCAAAATCCTTTCATTATGAATCATTTCACCGTCATCTGAATACCATCTTAAATCAGGTTTAGGTTCTCCAATTACGACACATTCGAAAATTGCATTTTCGCCTTCAGCCACCAGCAAATCCGTAGGAAGTTTCACGAACTTGGGCACGAAACCTGCACTGGTGAGGGTTTCGTCCTTTTCCTTCACTCGATCGATTACGTCCGAGATGTGAGATGCCGCTAGAAATAGAAAAAAAAGTATTATGTATAAACATGAAATATTAAATTTTTAAAAGAATATAAATTATACATACGCGTAATTGTTAATGTACACTGACTAGAAGCTTCACCACCAGAATTAATAGCAACTACTTTATAAACACCGGCGTCATCCAAGAAAGCTTCATGAATAATTAATGAACACCGATCACCTTGGAAGAGTAATTGGAAGTCTGACGACTCTTTTACAGGTTGTTCATCGTGGTACCAAATTACCTAAACAGTCACAAAGTTAATGGGAAAAGAAATTATGTATAAAGATGAAAAATTTCTGGGAACATATCTGTTATAATAAAGTTTACCTCCGGTTCAGGTTGACCTACAATCACGCAATCTAGCCTAGTTGATTGTCCTTCTTGAATTTTAAGATCCTGCAGAGGTAACTGAAATTTCGGGACTATTGGTTCTGTGTCGCTACAAACAAAATCGGATTCGCTGGTTTCATGGAGCAAACGTCCTTTCACAGAAACGGTACAAGCTGCGGTGGCTTTTCCGATTTCATTACTGGCAGTCACCGTGTAAGATCCGGCATCTTTCGGAAAAGCTTCCGTAATGATCAGGCATGTTCGAGCACCGTCCGTTTCAATCTGATGGATAAATATACAAATGATTACGTTAAATGATTATGTTAAATATATTAAAATAATTATAATGCCTCTTATCTTACTTTATGATATTTGCTTTCTTCAATTAGCTTTCCATCGTGAGTCCAAATTAATTCGGGAACTGGATCTCCATTAGCCTCGCATTCTAATTTCACTCTTTGCCCTGCCCTGGCCATAATATTTGATAACGGTACCACGAAATATGGTTTCTTTGCGGAAATTTGCGCGGCTAAAATTACGTTATATTTACGTAAATAGAAAAAGTATACATGTTTTTAATGCGTCATTACAAAAAAAAAACATGATTATCAACATATCATTACGAGACTTACGTTTCACGTCTAAAGAAGCAGTAGTAGACGACTGTCCCCATTGATTTGTTGCTTTACAGGTATACGAAGCTTTGTCTTCCAAGAAAACTTCGTCAAACTTCAAAACAGCTTCTCCATTATTGAAAGTAATAACATAGTCTGGCGAATTATCGATGTTGACATCATTTTTGTACCATTGGACCGTTGGGAGAGGATTTCCTTTAACAGTGCACTCTAATTTATGACAGCATCCTTCCCTCGCAAAAGAGGGCTGCAATTCTTTCAGGAAAACGGGGGCATTTGGTTGTTCTTCCGTGATAATTTCTACATTTAAATTTACATTTTTAATTTAATTTAAATAGTCGATGTATAAGTAAATGTAGTACACTACTACTCTTAATAAAATTCGCATGTAAATCAAGTTACCTTTGACAGTGAGAGTGGCCGATGTTTCGACAGAGCCATGAATATTAAACGCCCGGCAAGTGTATTTGGCAGAATCCTCAGCAAATGTCTCTTCTATTTTTAAAGTACAAACGCCGTTTACATAAGTTGTTAAATAGTCTGGATTATTCAAAATCGATATTCCATCTTTGTACCATACTATTTCTGGTATTGGCTGACCAATTAAATGGCATTCAAAACTAAATTCTTTGCCTTCTTGAACTGTCGCATCACTCAAAGGAACTGTGAATTCTGCTGGAGCTAATGAGACGATTTTGTCTTCTGTTTGTGCTTCTTTAGCATATTCGTCGCGTATCTCCTCAGATACGAGCTTCCTTGGTGGGCTAATTTCCTTCTGAATAACCGGAACACTTTTCTCGACTTCCGTCTGTAATTATAACGAGCATAAATTTTACAATTGTAGAATTAATAAATAATTGAGATACGCCGTTTAAAGTACCTTTTGAAGAATATGAATTTCTTTCGTTGTCACGGCGGAAGTAATTGTCTCTTCAATTATGGTTTGATCAGTTTGGGCGGAGACGGAATGAGAACTGCAGGGGAGAACAATTTTTCGTGCTTCTGCCTCTTTTAATTTTTTCGCTTCCATCGCAGCTTTATCTAAAGTCTCAGCAGCAAGCTGTTCCGCAAGTTTTTTCGCGTTTTCCGCTTCCGTCTTTGCAGCTTCCGCCGCGGCCATCTCTATTTTAGCAGCTTGTAGCTTCTTATCAGCTTCTAGCTTCTCGATTCGCAGTTTCTCTCGGAGTTGTTCAGCATTCTGTAAATTTTGACTCAAGGTACGCAACTCGGAAGAAATGACTACGAAGGAATCCAACATTTGCCGATTCTCTACTACCACCTCGTTGAATTGCGGAAGTCTGTCTGTACCTAAAACATTACATTGCAAACAGATCATTTTTCACACTTATTTTATTTGGCACGCACTTTCTCATAAATATGATGCCGCTTTTACCGAAAACTATTGTCGATAATTGTTTCAGCTTCTCAATTCTCTTCTCCTGCTGCTCTTCGCCAGGCTTTATATAAGCATCAATCTCTCGCAGTAAGTCGATGGCTTCTGCAGGCACTTTTACGGTTGTTGCCTTACGTGCAACAATTACTAAAAGTTTGCTACCTTCCCTAAACCACTGTTTGGCTTCTTCCAAGAGTACGAAATAGTCAATACTTAAATTCATTCTCTTCTTAATATCCCTAACGTATTTCATCAGATGATCCCATCTGTTTCGCAGAGATAAAATTTCATCCGTCACTTGTGGAGTTAATGGAACAATTGTTTCTTCTGTTTTTCTTACAAAAGTCTCAATTCTTTCTTCCAAAATCTAGTAACAAATATATAAATTAACATTAAAGTCTTTTCGTAATTTTATTGTAGTCTCGATTAGCTCAATCTCAATAATATATTATTTATACCGTTATCGTTTGTTCAAACTGTTCAAAGGCAGCCAGTGTCGCTTTCGATACCGATAAATTGTCACCAATTTTTCCATCCATATTTTTTAGTTGTTCGTGTAATTCACGTAGATCCGAATTAATCTTTTCAATGTCTTCTCTAAAAATGCAAAGACGTCGATGTTTTTCGAGACAACTTGACGTTTCGGTTTGGAACGATTCGAATTTGATCCTCGTGGAGTCTATCGTGCGTTTTAGTTTCTCGATATCTTGTGTTGCTGATTCTAGCGGCTCCTGTAGTCTGATATTGTCGATTATTGTTTCAGATTTTGCACGTACTCGTAGTAAAGATTCCGTAATAAATGTCTTTAATGTTTCAAATTTGTTTAATGAACCATTTACATCAATCAACTTTGTAGAACTTGATGCACGTTCAGCTTCTTGCTTTGCTTCTTCAATTTTACGCTCGATCTTGAAAGCGACGAAAAAAAAGAATAATTTACATATTTCAAGACATACGTATATGAGTTAAATAGCGTTGTATATCGCGTTAAATGCGTATTTGAAAATCTGTCTTACCTCCTCGAGATACTTAAAGATAGAAATTAAAGATTCTAATAATATCTCGTAATCATTGACGATAGTGTTCACCTTTTCATGCATTTGCACAAGTCTCTCTGAGATTTGCTCGACTGCTTTAGCTTCACCTAATTTCATTAAATATTTTAATTAAATATGTCTCGTTAAATGCAACATATAGCACAAATATGTTCTGCAAATGGTTACCTCTCTCAACAAATACTTGAATGCATTTGATTCGAGCATCCAGTTGTTCAAGAGCTTTGTTCAATTCCGATAGAACCCGTTTTCTTACATCTTCCAAATTATCCAAAATATCAATTATTCTGGAAGATCGTATTGTTATCACTGGATACAACGTTGTCTCAAGTTTTGTAATCCACGCTAATGTCTGCAGTAGAATAAATCAATGTGAGACAGTGAGAGAGTGAATTGAGTGAGTGAGCAAGCGAGATATTAATAAATGACACAAAAGTAGGTACTTTTACGAACATTTTTCTATGCTTTTTTTCTTGTCTTATTTTAAGGAATTATTTTATAAAATAAATTAAAAACAGATGCTACACAAGTAAACTTAATATAAAAAAGATAAAAGGGATTGTAAAAAAAAAAAGAACGGAACAGAAGTACAAAATTTAACAATATAAATTAAAAATCACACCTTTGTACATTCTTCTACTTTTTGATCACATTCCATTTGCCTTTGTCTCATTATTTGGACAGTAGTCTGCAATTTTTTCCATAACTCTGTCATAACCAATTGTCGATTGGCAAACTTTTCTAGAAGAGTTTGAACACACAGACAAGCTTGCGATACATCGAGATAACAGTCATCAATCTGCAAGGAAAGAATATAGATGCAATTCTTTGTATAATACCTTAAAGTTTCTTGAAATAATAACAATAAATTTTTAAAATTAAAGGATACTTTATGAGCTGCTTACATTGTTTGCTTCATTGAGAAATGCTTTCGCATGATGATCGACTTTTTTGTAAAAAGATTCAACAGATTTCCATCTTTTTTCTAGTTCACTAAATATAGCCTCATCCAATACATTATCATGATTTTTCAATTCGTTATCGATAGAATCCATTTCATGAGTCAATTTTTCCACAATCTCATAAAACTGTATATAAATGATACCCAATTCGATTCTCTTTACCATTGCAATCTTTGTTTTCGTCCATTCGTCTTGAAGATTTTTTATTTTTAATTGTAATTCGTATTTCTGTATTTCGTCCAGGCGTTCTATGATTGGAAGAATTTCCAATTCTAAATGATCTACTTCCTCACTTTTATTTTCCAATTCAGCTAGCAATTGACAATGAACTCGACGAAAATCGCATGCCATTGCCAAATCTCTGCCCATATCTTGATGTTTTTGAAGAAAGACTTTGGCAGTATTAGTTAGCCAAGCTTGTAATACGTCGTGCTTATCTAAAAATGTAGCGAGTATTCTCGACACCTCCAAATTTTCTTCTTTATGAGCCGTACATTGTTCCATCAAACAAAGTTTGCGATTCTCCAATTTTTCTATAGTATTTCTTACACCCTATGAACATAGCATACATATATTTAATACTATATGATTCAATCGTTATATTATTTTATCTTTAAATAAAATATCACAACACAAATAATAAAGACTTACTGTGGAATGTCCAGTAACACAGTAAAAAAATTAGTGAACAGACGATTTATAATTTGTATATATTTAGTGATAATAACAGCTTAACTTTATAGCATATAAATACAATATTAATTAATCAACGGATCTGACCTCGGCACCAGGCGCTTCTCTTCTCGTGATATCTAGCAGCGTATATCCTTCTGACAATGGCTTTGAAGTTATGTCTTCTATCGCAGCCACGGTCTCCGCATGAAAACGTGCGAGTCGAGCAGAATAAGAAGGATACTCAGTTGCCATCAACTCAATTTCCAGCTGGTCCAGTTTTGTGATAGCCTGATTGCATTGATTGCATTGAATATTAAGCATTCAAGTTTAAATAGATATACGTGACTCAATTAAGTTATGAAAATATTACATATTTTACTGTGATTAGTCCACTATTATATAGATTAAAAACTTGGAAACACTTACCGATTGTGCACAATCGAAAAAGGCTATTGACCTATTTAACAACATATTGTATTGATCTAAATCGTTGATATAATCGGCAGCGGTGCTAAGAATCGCATATGCCTGTTCGGTCGCTTGTTCGCCTGCAAAGTGTCCCGATGACACTAATCGTTCGGTCGATTTGGTTATTTTAATGGCCTTATCTTGAAACTCCTAGAAAATAGTGAATTTTTCTTTTAAAATAACACATTACTTTGTATAATATATACATTATACATACTATACAATGCTTCTCAAAGATCAAGAGAGTAGAATATATCTAGTTATATATCTAACATGTAATTAGTATGTAATATTAGTTAAATTGATTTCTTTTCGGGTACCTTTGCTTCGACTTGCAACTTTTTTAATTCAAAAAGAAGCAGCTCTACGTTAGATACAGAATCTCCCAATTGATCGCAACTACCCTCCAATGCAGCGATTCTGTCATTGAGAATTTCCTCGAGATCACGAAGATCAGTCGCGAGCAGCGCGAGAGCAAGACATTGCTCCAATTGAGTCTTTCTGTTACGAAAAGATGTCTCGATCAGCCGTCTTCTATCGTGAAGTTCTTCCAGCCATTTTTCAACTCGCAACACAGCTACCAAAATATGATATTCTTATGTATAAAAAAGTCTTAATTTTATGACAGCGAGCTAGCTAACAATAAGTTGATGAGCAAATAATTATTTGCAGGTATTGGATAAACATTTTAAACATAAACATACCATAATTGGCTTCATCTTTAATCGTATCCGGCCTAGAATCTAAAGTGCCTTCGTTCATCAATTCCTTGAGTCCATCCAATAATGCCTTACCCTCTCGCAACGCACCCATCAACGCTTCCAACATATCTTTGCGAAGATCCTGGATCTTCGATAGAAAACTTTTTACTGCTTCTATCTCGATCGGTAGTAACGTGTCGTTACATGCCATTTCCAACGCCTCCATACTTTCTCTACATTCTGCCGCGCGACTATTAAAAAAAAAATCTATTTTATTAAATAATTAATTTAAAGTACAAATCACATATGCTTAATTAATTACATTATATACCATTGAAATAATACATTTCGGTCGAGTATCTCCTTACGACGTTCTAAAAGTTGATTTACATCACGCCATGCCTGACCTAACGTCTCCGCCATGGCAGTGTATACTTCTGCTCTTGGTCTCTGAGTCGCGATTAATTGATCAGCTTGTCGCAATAATTCTTCCACCGGGCTTTGTTTATTCTGATTAGAACAAAGTTTTAATTAACGGAGACTTTAAGCAATATGTATTTAATTATATCTAATACAACTTTTACACATAATTTAAAATTTAGCTTGGTACTTAAAACTTCACCTGTAATCGAAGTAACACTTGATCGTGCGCGTTTGAGAGTTCCGTGGCTTCCTTTACGGAAGCACCAAGTTTCGTTAATTCTGGTTGTAACTCGAGTATTTTCAGTTTTAGCCATTCGCCGCTCTAAACAAAAACGATCCGATAATGAAACATAGTAATCAAACCAGATACCAACCTTCCGACGGTCGATCAACGAGCATAGCTAAATTGAATATTATTAATATATAACGCGTTCGTTTTGTGGAATTGTCATTTTCGTAATTGATAGAATATTGTATCCAATATTTTAAATAATTGTAGAGTACAATAAACTACAAAGAGAGAAAATGTCAAAAAATATTTGCTCATTTATGCCATGCAGCAATATAAAGATTGTTTTAACTCAAATAAATTTCGAAATCATCTAACAGTAACTCATATATATAATGTCGTAAATCAAATTCAGAACCGAGATTTTTTCCTTTAACATAACATATTATTAAAAAGAAGAGATGGAAAATGAAAAACGAGTGTAGACAGAGATCGGTCCTCCAGAGTTCATCGACCTCATGAGGTTAGGCCGCAGAAAGGAGCAAGATATGTTTCCATTTTCATCTTTGGCATACTGCCGAATAACTACGTTTGAATTGACCATTTCTCTCTTCTGGTATATATCGCCACTCAAGCGATAAAATTATTTCTTTATTTTTAAGCGTGGGTACGCGAGATGTATAGTATTTTATAACAATTTTTTTAAAGATATCGAAATAATTGACGAAGCGCAATTAAAGAATACTCGACACATTTGTTGAAAATTTGAGAAATATTTTTATGTTGTATTATAAGAAAAAAAGATATGATTCGTGATTTAGAGTCAGAGTGAAAGCGAGTCTTATGGCCAACAGCTCAAGTTGAACGTCAAGTCACGTGTATATGTACAGATACGAAGAAAAACTTTACGCGTTGTGAAATAACTCATGTGATCAAACGTGACTATATTTGGCATATGCTAAAAATTGGACTGGGCAACTTGATTCGATAAAAGATAAAAACTCAATATAATTTATATAGCAAAAAATATTATCCAACGACAAAAATAATTGAATTAATTGTGTTTTATTTTTTTAGGTATAATTTGTTGAAAATTTTTTTATATCTAATAAACGCGACATAAAACAACGTGCAATACAAGTACTTGGTTAACTTGGTAAATTCTCATGCTTTTGGCGATGTTATAGTAACTACATTGTAACGATATGTCCACGTATGTCTAGGAATCTCTACGTAATATTTTCTCTCTTATTGTTAGTTTGGACGTAAAAGTACTATTGTCAGATTGTAGGTACGATATAGGCGAATAAGGTACGGTAATACGGTAAAAGGAAGAATCATGCCACTCGTCCGGGCCACTGAGCCGGGCCAGGTTGAGTCCAAGCTGCCTCGAGCCGTCTCGCACATATATATAATACCGGTTTGTTAGATTATACGAGAGTGTGCGCGGATCCATGCCACGAGAGATCTCTCTTGGTTCGATACGAGTTCACCGATTACCCAATCTATTTATCAATTAGTTTTGCAGGATCCTGGATCCATTATCTAGAGTTTAGTATAATTTAAATTGTAATTTATATTAGGATAAAAATTTATAAGCATAAATGTTTCTTGTCTTTCAAATCGCATAAAATTAAATATTTAATTATATACGTTATGAAAACATTGATTTTATTTTCCGGCTTTCTTCGCTTGAGAAATATTCGAAGTAATAAAGATTTAAATTTGTAATTAGTATAAAGTGGAAACGGAATGCTTAAAATGTAACTTGCATGCCATGGATCGTGTGATCGTGATCCTAAATACTTCGGAATCCACCGTAATGTATATGCAAGATGGGTTTATCTGATCATGGTGGTGTGTAATGGGAGTTACTGTACCTAGCGGTTAAATTTATCCTTCGTGGAGTTTCGGGAGACTCGTTTTGCTCAGCGGATACCTAAAACGCTTACGGTTTCGAGAGGACTCGGAAATAGCTATAGACCGAAGCAACCGAATCCCGAAATATCTACACCATAGCGTCATATATGAAATCGCAATGGAAGATTTATTCTTTACTAACAATAAGAATTATTTGAATTAAACAATTTAAAGGCTACCTTAAATTATTTTGTTTTTGGTTTTTTTTTAAATTTCAAGTAAAATTAATTGAAATTACTCGCGTGACGGAACAAGACCGTAACAATGAAAAATATAAATATTATTATTAAGATGCAACGCATATGTTTCTTACTTGAAGTAAAGCGATTACTACACGCGTTTCTCCGCTTTGTACAGCTATGGTACTTATAGTGGTAGTTGGCGAGATGATTTGTTGCGGCGTATCCTCGTCTCTTTGCATCACTATTCCTGAATTCATCTCAACGGATTCTTCAGGATGCACGTGTGCCTCCATCGAGTCAGGACCGTCCACCATCATCGTTAATTTTATCTTTTGTGCCATAATCAAAACGTTTCAGATATGTGTTAGTAGACTAGATGACTCTCAGTTATAATCGCGATATAATTACGTGGCGAAATACTCACTGGATATTGATATATGTTACGAGTTGTGCAATATGACTGATAATATAGCTGCTGAAAATTAAGAGAGTGTTATGCGACGTTATAGTGATATCATACGTTTTGACCGGACACAGTGACTTCAATGCCTGGGGCTAAATATATTACAGTGACGTACGTCGATCTAAAACGCGACACAATAAACACCTAGCTCATCGATATTTTCAAAGATTTTACAGAAATATCCATATATTTAACATATTCTTTAGTTGGCGCAATTGTCTTCTGTGATTGACGTTATTTTTGGCACTTTACCAAAAGTGCTCACGAAAATTCCGTAAATATTGTATAGAATATGATTATATCTGTGCCGCGCCAAAAAAAACTTTCTTTTGCGATTCGACATTTTTTAAATTCTTGTCTTGTCAATTTGCACTAATTTCTTAAAACAAAACAAAACAAAAATAGAAAAAAATGTAAATTCTCGTCAAAGTCAGAATATTTCTTGTACGCAAAGAAAGAATAATTTTAACAATTTGTCAATTCACAATGAATTAAGTTGTAATGGATTAAAAAATGCTTGCATACTCTAAAATATCCGGTTTCTCTCTCTTTGATATAACATATTAATACTTTATGTAGATATATTTATACGGTGACGTCATCTACGGAGACGAACAAATGGTAGAATAAAACCGGACTGACTGGTAGCGTTCTTTCAACGACTAGTATATCACGGTAAAAATCACGTGTAACCGAAGATGATCCGATAGACGATAGAAGGATCAATCGATGTTGTGAAAAGTTTCTTTATATATTTCTTTATTATATTAAGATAAGTTTATGATTTTCCCTTTTCTATTACGTTAGAGAACTGTTTATGTATAAGCACATAATTTAATCAACTCTTCACATGTTAAAGAAATTCCTTGATTAAAAAATGTAAATGCTCGGCAATTAGTATAAATTTGTAGCATTAATGCATAATTATGAATTATCTGTTTATAATTTAATGGATATGTTTGACAAGTTTTCGTTCTCTTATGTAGTTTAAGTTGAAAAGATGGAAAAATTTTTTTTGGTTTCTTTCAATAAGTTGCAAATCCATGACATTTCTCGACATTTTAATTCAATATGCGATGCATTAAGTTATATTATTTTTCATGTTTCTTCGGAGCATAATTTTTTTACTTGGCACGATATAACAATCACCTAAATTCAATTCGCGGCGTTGTAGTAATAATGACGACAACAACGGCAGTAACACTCGCGTGACACATGTCACGAGTGTATCACGTCACTAGCCGATCGGTTGCAGTAACCGGCCGAACCAAGACTGAACTGGCCGCGGCGCGGCATAGCGCGGCACGGCCTCCGGCCTCCGGACCCTCCGGTTAGCCTCCGGCTGGCTGCCTCCCGCTCACCTTCGTCGCGCTCGTCGAGCACGATCTACAGAGACTATACAGAGCAAAATTGCGCGGCGCAACAGCATCGAACGAAAGTGGAATTCTCGGTCGTAAATGAAAGAAAGGTCGTTGGGTGTAATAAATGGTCGCACCCAGTATATTTCAAATGGGTATTTTGTTAAGAATTATCCATTTCTTTTAAACATCTTTTATTTATAAAAATAACAAATGCGTCATGCGATACACCCTAAAAATCCATGAGAGCGTATTATATAAAATTTTTACTTGCATCAATAAAGTTACAAACAGCATAACAATTAACAAACGTGCAGTTAACAATTCTTAAGTCTTTCAATACTGCAGTCGATTCTATATGGCATATGATATCCTCAACATAAATTATCTCTATAGATAACATCTCTTTAACATCTCTGATCAAAATCGTAAGACTTATATTGATAACATTTACTCTCATCAAATCCTTCATATAAAATTTGTCTTCATCAAAGCTGCAAATAATTTTCGCTGTAAGGATTAGATAGGCAATCTCATCGTTGTATTTAATGCATTAATAAAGGAACAAAAGCTTAAGCTTAAGAACATATAAAAAAATAAGAATTATACCAAACGGATATTCCAAACAAGTAGCTAGCACATATTAAAATGTGACAAATAAGGAATTTGAAACGAAAGAAGCCAGTCAAGCGTCGGTCAAAGCTAGTAGCTTTGTCATCACAATTACATTTGCGAACTCGATTAGACTCACCTTCCTCGCTTTTTCAAGAAAATCTTCCGAATTATCATCCTTCTTTATCGGTGATATTTCAATTCCGCTATCCTCGTGATGTTGTAAAAGATCTTGTGAAGACAATGGTTCACCATCGTACTCTTTCAAATTAGAGCACGTGCTTTCATTCAGCATATGTTCTCGATTTTTCGTAAGTTTCGTTGCAATATTTTGATCTGATTGAACCTTTTTTAAATTTTTGCCCATATAATTTTTAGATTCTTCTATTAGAAAAAGAATTAATAATAAACTAATTAATATAATAAGCTTATTAATATTTATCATTATACATATATACATATATTACTATGCTC
>NW_020213188.1:144814-160033 GCF_003070985.1 Temnothorax curvispinosus
TAGAAGAAATCATTAAAATTATAGAATACTTACTAAACGGAGATAAATCGAGATGATGGTAAATACCATCCGTTTTTTCACGTGATTCTGTCTCTAGCACACGTTCTACATTTTGGATATCTTTCACATCAATATGTTGCCGGTGATCTTGTGTGGTATTTGATATCACTTTATAAGAGGCTACGCCTAAACGGATATCATGTGATACACGCAAAACAGTTGTTTCGGTAACTTCTTTTACAATTCTGTTCGACTTTTCCTGCGTAAAAGAATCATAACTTGTAGTACGAATATGTAACAAGCTTTATTGCAAAGATGACAAATACTTTGAAGTTGCTATAATCAGAAAAATGATCACGCTATTCGATATAAAGTCAAATAAAAATGGAAATAATGGCTAGATAAGAAATACACACACACACACACACACACACACACACACACACACACACACACATGCGTACACTGTAAAAAATTTATGTAAAATTTACAACTATTATAGTGGGTAATTTGAGACCCACTATAATAGGTGTAAATTTCCACACATTCTTAATTTGTGTAATTGTTATACAAAATTACTTTTTCCTTCCGTACTGTAATTTTGTAAAATTACAACTATTATAGTGGGTCTCAAAATTACCCACTATAATAGTTGTAATTTTACAGAATTTTTTTACAGTGTAATTCTCCTTTGAGATATAGGTTTGAGATATAGTTCTATCAACTGGATTATACGACATACATTAATAATTTTGTCCATTGTTTCCATTCGTGCCGTTGGTTTTATTCCGCTGATAGTGGAAATATTTGATGTTGCTTCAGCAAATTTTTGGTTTTCATTGTTCGGAGTAAAAATAAGGGGTGCAATATTTGTTAATTTAGGCTTTTCCATGGCCAACCTATAAATATTTGCAATATTCCGAATTAATTCCGAAAATATTTCGTTACAGTGTGTTGAAAGTAATTGCATCTTATTAATTTTAATTGACATTTAAGATCTTATTTGATAATTGAAATTAAGTAATTTAAATTCGCATAGATACCAAGTGTAACCAGAACATGTTACTATGGGTGTAATGATAGAAAGATCTTCGCATTCCGGCGATGTTACGAAAGATTCGCTTCTCGAACGCGGAGGTGGAGTTATTGAACATTCGGTCGCTGTTGTATAACCTTCCATGTTGTATTCTCCTGTTGCGCTTTCGCTATGAGAATTTTCGATCAATTCCTATAAAAAATAAAAAAGATGAAAGTATTTTGAAAATATTTAAGTGATTTTTTTAAAAGTGAAGAAAAATGAATATATCTGTAAATCAATATTAAAACACGTTATTGTACCTTAGTATTAAAATCTTTATTCAATGTTTCAACGTCTTCCACAGAATACGGTCGGATATGAGGTAAACTTCCATCAAATTTTTCCGCCGTAGAAGTAATGGATTTAATTGCATCAGATTTGATTCTTGTAGCTACAGTTTCCAAAGTTATTGGATGCATTTGAGGAATTACAGATGCGGCTGAAGCTGTCATACCAGACGTCAATGCAGTCGTGGTAGAATCCGTATGTATGGGCACGCTTAACGGCGACATAGCAGATATCGAGAGCAAGGACGAAGCAGAGGATGTCACAACGGTAGGAATAGACATTGGTCGAGTTTTAGCTCCAGCTTCGCATAGTCTCGCATCCAGTTTTTCCGCGAGACGCGTTACTTCCGCTAATTTCGCCGAGATAGCTTCGACAGCTGTCAGATTACCACCGAGGATTGAAGCATCCTCAGTTTCAGACATTCTAGAAAAGCGAATTTGTTGGTAAATATTCTATAAATACATACTTTCTTTCTAAGCTAGATATTTTTGAACGTTAATTTTTTAATATCTATTGTTCCAATGAGTTTCACGAGCTTTTCATGGTATTGTTGCTTTTTGTTGTTTTTTCATATTAATATTACTTTTATAGTTTTGTTACAGTTGCGCAAAATAACAATTAAAACATTCAATAACTATAAGTATTATATAATATATATATATCAAGTCACATGCATACATGTGTTAGTTTTATTTTTTTTTTGTCAGGTGTGTTTGTGTACGTATGTAAATAGTCTCTGCAATTTAGGACGAAGTTCTAATTTTGTAGCTCACATTTTCTTTACGAAGCGCCATAATTGATTGCTATGTTAAATCTCAAGAATGTCAAAGGTAGATTTTTATCAAAAAAATTTTTTAATACGTTATGATTTTTTATAGAGTGTTTACTTCTTTTTTTATTACTGAGGTAAACGTGCCAGAAATAGTCTTCGTGATGCAATACGGTAGGTGATTCTTCGTGACGCAAACCAGTTCGCCAAAATATTATCGAAACGAGATTCGCGTTACTAGTCGAGTTTTATGTTACGATGTGACCGTGGAACGAAGCCAATGGAATGTGGACCGCGGTATTTCATTATTCATGAATATTGTAACAATTTTTTATTATGTGCCCATTCAACGCTAAAAGCATCAACAAAATTTGTTAAGTAATCTTATTAAATTTTATAAAGTCTAAGTTAAAAGAAGACCGCCGAATAATACCTTTTATAAAAAAATTTCGAAAATGTTTATCTGTCAACTAGCACATGTAATCCACACAATTGCGCTAAACACAAGTTTATAAAAAAAAATATATATATATATATAGAATGGGAAATATAATCCGTATGTAAACTGAATCAAGCGAGAACATTATAAATTTCAGTTATTTTATTGCAACCGACTTACATGCACCAGATTATAGAAGCTATCTCGACGAGAGCCGGCCATAGACTGATACACTGTCTCTGTTAAACACGCAGGCGTTCGCGTTCTACCAAGCATATTACACCACACTCACTAGTTATTATATTTTACTTACTCTGTTTTCCTCAAATTATGGTTTATAGGAATAGAAAAGAAGAATTTTTAATATTTCTTTTTATGATTTATGTTTATTAGCTTATTAATAAAATATTTTTATAGATATTTACCTTATTTCTTTTATTTTTTAAACAATTTAAATACCTTATCTTTTACGTAATTGTGTGATTCAAAATACTAATCTCTAAAATTTGATATCTTCAAATTAATGGTATATAAGTTTACTAATGCTGTAATTATATTGATGCGAAGCGATTCCTCGTTATACTTACAATCGGCGATAAAGAGGTTCCTTTAACCTCGTCTTGAGGAGACGACCCAATCTTACCATCCGACCAACTTCCAATAGAAGTTTCTCTCGATTATCAAGGATGTCTCTTATACTTTCTTTCACACGTGCTTTTGCCGCTACGTCTTCATCTTGTGCAGAATGATACAGGGCTGTCACTGTTTCCGCCAAATTTTGTAATTCGGTACAATGCTTTAAATAAATTCATATAAAGTATAGAAGAGAGAGACTACTGTCTACACACACACACACACACACACGGAGAGAGAGAGATAATGCACAAAATAACAATTCTTTTGTCCTAGAATATTTAAGTAACTTGAGCAACTGTTGAATTTACATATTAAGTTAATATTAATTAATATTCATACATCTTCGACGTTTCTGTGAAAAACAGCGCATACTCGCAGCCTGGTTAATTGTTCCTGACTAACAGACCGAAACTGTCGCCAAGCCTGTCGTAATTTCGAAAAGAGATTAGCATTGCTTTCTAAAGATATTCTGCAAGATAATCTCAGTACCCGTGCTCCATTCGCCAATTGACCACCATACTCATAAGTTCCCTGTAAATATTTATCTCACTATATGTTCACCACACATATAATATTTCTACATAAAATAGAACAATTATGTATAATTATACTATTGTAACTCTCGATTTATTTTATAAAACTAATTTGTAACAGTAATCATGTTTTACTTTTGCTGTTTCCTGGAAAGATTGGTGCTCCTCTTTTTGGGATTGTATTTCCTTTACATTACATCCAATTTCCATGTGATTTTGAAGTAAAACATTAAATAAATCATTTAACCATTTAACAGCCTAGAAGGTGCAATAAACACATATATTTAATGTATTATTTATCCGTTAAAACATTTTTATATCTTGGTCCGTACTTACTTGTTCGGCATCGCTCTCGTACATGTATATCAAAGCTATCTGTTTTAACGACAGTTTCTGTAATTCCATGCTATCGTTAAATATATTCTTCCTGGCATTTGTTGCATCTAATATGTCTTTTACATTAATGATATCTTCATTATAATTTACACAAACTTCTCGACCAAGCGCATCCTTCACAGGCATAGAAAGAATGTCCGATAACTTTTCGCCTTCTTTTACAAGCTCGCGTTCTAAACTGTCTGAAAAATTATTCAAATATGAAACAAATTTTACACAAATATTAATATCTAATGAGTCATTTTTACCTAAAATTGTTTGACTTCTTTCCAAAGTTAAGAGCTTAATGCTCGCTTGAGAGAAATTGTAATTCCTGTTGCCCATAACCAACTGCTCGAATACTTCACTCGTCCTATCGAAGTACTGTAAGCAATAATAAACGGTAAAAAAAACCCTTTCTTAATTGACAATAATTCAATCAATAAAAATTTGAGTTTCACCTCAGAAACAAGTCTAAAGAATCTTTGCGAAGTGATTAATACATTTCTACGTCGTTCGAGCCGTGAGGCGAAGCTACGACAAACAAAGTCCATGAAATCTCTCTGAGATTTTAAATCTTCTGGTAGTCTATTTTTAGGTAGGCTATCGATTTTATGGAGTAGCTCTGCATATCGTCCATAAGTCTCCTATAAACATATTAAAATTATATCCATGTAATGCTCTTTTAACACAAAATGATGATATTAGAAAATTAGTAAGTTTTGCTCATTATTTACCCGACATTGAAGTTCAATTTTTTCGTGCTGCCTTCGGAGTTCTTCAGATGAAGAAACATCAAACCCAACCTGACAACAAGAGTTCAGCATTGTGTCCGCTGGACCCAAGATCCAGTCAGTAACACTCGATACACCCCTTTCAAGGTCTTGGATTACTCTGGCAGTATCCAGATTTCGTTCCATTTCTGCCCAAGAATTTTCAATATCCATCTGCAAATAACAGAAACAACATTGTAATATTGAGAAACAACTAAATATATAAAATAAATTTGAATAGACCAGTAATAAAAAATTGAATACCTGCTTTAGTTCGATAGAATCGAGTAACTTATGAATTCCTTGAATGGTATCCAAAATATCCTTGGAGGATTCTCTGCTCATTGAACTTACTAAATTCCTACCTAAATAAATGAAATTTATTTAACTTTATCCATTATTTTTACATAAGGGACGACACTTATGTACTCAAAATAAGTTATTATATTTTTATTAGCATGCCTGAATTTTTACAAACTGCATCAGACTTTTATCTCTTTCTTCATATTTAGATAACATAATTTTACTCATATAAAAAAATTTATAGAATTAAATAAAAATATATAAACCTGATTGAAGTATATGACGTGCCGTTGATAACAATTCTGTGCCCATCTCCCAATAAGATTCTACATCATTCGATTGCATCATACGAATACCATCAAGAGTATTTAATCTTTGATGTAAATTTGTCATCTTCGATACGAGCTCTAACGCATCTCTCGAATAATCTTCTATCTTCTATACGAAATAATAAGCACCAATTTGTTAAAAGAAAATTAACATATCATTCGCATTGAAGATTTAGTTTATACATATGGCCAAAAATGTCTAATTTACCATACGTTTTTTAATCCATTCGACGTGATTGTATGCCTTGTTACCTGCTAACTCGTACGGTAATTGAGAAAAGTCAACGTAAACATGCAGCCTTGTTAGAGTAACGTATATTGGCTAAAACAATTGACAGAAATAAAAGAAAATCAAAGCTATTATGTCATTATAATACGCACGAAAGCATAAAGCTACAATTAAAAATAATACAATAAAAAAAATTATTTTATATATATACATATATGTACAATATAATATTTTTTTTTTATTTTATTAGACTAATTCACTCACTTCGCCATCTTTGTGAGACTTGGTACAGCTATCGACACGTTTATCCCAAAAACCATCAGGCCGTATCACGATCACGCAAATAACTTTAGATCCTATAAGATTCGTAGAGAGCCTAATACAAGATCTAGTTACGCGCCATGCACTGCGACGCGCGTCTACAACTAGAACCAATCCGTTTTCCTTTGTCTCCTCGCTATATAGTTCATTACCAATAAATATTTAATTATGTATAAATAATGTAATTTTTAGTATAAGTATTATATAGTTAATAAGATATCAAAGATATTATCTATACCTGAAAATTGATGTAAAATATATAATGAGAGACTCTAATTTTGATTTTGTTGTTGAATCAAATTCCGGTGGAACACTAATTACTATTAAAGGTCGTCCGTCGTGATCACGACCACCTGGGACATACGCGAGTTTTGATTCTAGATCCTCCAGAATATCCGTTGCCTTCAAGTTTTTTATTATAGGCATCTCTATAACTGCTTGTTAAAGAAAAATGTCTTAGATAGTTGTAAATAATAAAATAAAACAACCAAGTTTGTTACTCTTAATGTTTTTACGCGCATCGACGTTTTAATTGTATTATGCAATTATATAGTATAATGGTACTCACCGGTCTAATAAATATAATGATCTCCACGCTGAACCGCATCGAAAATTTCGAAAACACTTAAAAGGTATTACAAGAAAACATTATATAGGCGCAGGACACGTCAAAAATATATTGAAATATTTCAAATGCATCGCAGAAATGTCGAGTATCAGCGAGCAGCTGCTTCAATTCTAGGCGTTACCTGTATATGTATGTATATCCACGTGAATGACAATTAAGCAAACTGCCGTGCCTCGTTAACTCGAGTCTGTCGCACGTGTTCCGCGTTAGTGACAGAAGAAAAATTTTCACATGCGTAGATACATGCACGTATATTTATGTGAAACATGCAGAAGTGCAGTGCACGATAAATGCAGTGCGCGAAGCTGCAACTGCGATGGAGGCTGCAGGAAAACCGAAAGCCATCTCTGGTCCTTTCAGATACAACGGTACTTTGGCACCGATTAACCGTGTGTTCCCCTTCCTTTATGCATGGCTCTTCTCTTCCTTTCATCTCTCTGTTTCTTTCGTCTCTCTGTCTCTCTGGAACCGCATTTTTTCTACTCCTTATTTTTCTCGAACAAAAATATGCAAGAAATATTTTAGGCAAGAAGTAACGGATATTACAGAAGTATATCACAAAGATATGTATGTCATAGACGTTGAGATAATTGTTGCGGATGAGCACGTGTAGGATTAATAGATATCTCAAATTACGTTATACTGTTATAGGCAAAATATTAAAAACTGTGTTTTTGAAGATATATTATCATAATTGTCTGAATAATCTATATAAAAAAGTCTATTTTGTATTTAGTTTTTGTTGTCTTGTTTCAATAAATTTTGATTAAATACATGTTTGATATGGATTTATTATCGCAGTTCTATCGAGATGCAAATTTTTTAATATTAATATTTCTAAAACCGTCTATTATATTTTAAGGTCTATTACATTTAAAGGTACTTTTAATATTTTACTTTTAATATTCTTTATATATTAAATATAAATTTATTCAGTTCTTAATATTTTTAATAGTTATTTTTGTTAATAATTGATATACATAATCGAGTCTCTTATTAGAGAGAACCCATAAAAAAATTATAAATTTTATTATAAATGTTCTCAAAAATTGATCGGTAAAGAAACTTAAAAAATTCACACATTGACATTATTAATGAAAGAGCTTATGTTTTAATTTTTATACAATTCTTAACATTTTTTATTCTCTTTACAACCTTCTTAATATACATTAATATGTAAAACACAACAAAGATGTGTGTGTGTGTGTGTGTGTGTGTGTGTGTGTGTGTGTGTGTGGGAGAAAATCGTGATTACGCGGTATTATGACAATATTCTAATTGTAAATTAAAATATTTTTGTAAATAATAAAAGTTCTTAAAAATAATTATTTTAAAAATATGATAAAAGACTTTTAGTATCTCGTACGACAAGAAACAATTTTCTAATACTTTAAACTGTACAATTATTTAATCAACTATATGATTCATTGATTTAAAATAAATGTTTTACAAGATAACAACACTTTTTATTATTTAGTAATTTGTAATTTATAACAAAATGTTGGGAAAATATCGATATTATTTCTTGTATAAGCTCACGTACTTACATAGTTCCAATGTATAGCATTTTGTGATCTTATTATAAAACGCGATGCAATCATACAAGACGATTGATATGATGTACGGTGTACACAATGGCTATTATAAACCTTTAAATATAAATTGCAAATATAAATATCTCTTACATCGGACATTACATAACATTCTTTCTGACCAAATTTCTCACATTTGAACCAGCAATAATCAAACAAATATGTATATATGCATATATATTTTTTTTGTTTTAATTTTTGTAAAGATATATATATCGATAGAAATATACATAAAGTCGAAGCACCAGTGAGACAAAGATAGACGTCGAGAAAAGCTGAAGAGATTTGGTGTCGCTACAGTCGTGGACCACGGGGAAGTTCGCCAGTGCTCAATCGAGCCTCGCGCTATATCAAGCATACTTGCCGTCTTTCTCTCTCCCTTCTTGGCCATCTCTTTCCTTTTCTTCTGTGTTTCTTTTTCTCTCTCCCCCTCCCTCTCTCTTTTCCTCTTTTTCTCTCTCTTTCCCAAGTTGGGCATCATCAAAGATCATTTTGCTTTTTGATCATTCATCAGACAGTACTGTAAATGTGATACTTTTGACATTTTGGTAGACGAACGATTGGAAAACTGATCAGAAACGAAGTAATCGTCGAGCTAGGCTCGACGAGAAGGAGGAGGAAGAGGAAACACGATAATGGGCAACGCCATCACGAAAGATTATTCGAGGAACATCTCCGTTGGCACCAGCTCGAAAAAGACACATTGGGATGGCCCAGGTAAATCAATTTATTGTTTTATTCGCCTTGTTTTATAACTCTTAATAATTTTTGAAATTGGAACTTGGAGAGCCACGATTTGGAAATGTCACGTCGCGTCGATTGAATTAAAACGGAAGAAATTCATTATTTCGATTAGATGCAATATTAATAACAACATTTGATATAATAAATGTTACATTCTAAAATGCATTCACATCCGCATAAAAATTTTATCCCTGTTCTGTCTTTTTTCTTTTCTTTATAATAACAAAATTATTATTTACGTGTAATTTAAAAAATGATAAACATTATTTTGATTATTTCCGGAAGCTATCATTTTTGCCCATGTTTTCTTATAAATATAAATTAAATATAAATTATTCAATCTCTTTTTACATTGTAATTACATTTAATAATGGTAAAAATATTGATTGCAAATAATTTTTTTATATACCGTACACAGTTTATGACTTAAATAATAACTACAACATTATCATGATTACAATCGAATTTAATTATATGTGTAAATGTAAGAATGTGTAACCAATAACTTTTCTTCATAAGGCTCGTCGTATGTAATGTCAGTAGTGTTAGTAGTGCAAATTTAAGATTTCAAAGATTAGAACAATTATTGATAATCCACGTTCAATTGAATAGTTTCGACAGTGAAACAGCTCTAATAGCATATCTTCATTGTTCACAATTAGATCCTTACTAACTCTAGATTGAAAAAGATCTAAAACACTTTTTTATTTACTGTTGTCCATTAATTATATACTATAGTATTATATACGACGTCTATTTTTTAAGTAATGTACAGTCTGTGAATATGATATTATGCAGAATCACAGTATATGAAATATTCAATCTGCGGATGGTGCGCCGGTTCAGTACTCTACTGCACTGTATACTGCCAAACGCGACGCATTTTATTTTAGGAACGATACTTACGTACCGATGTTGAAAATCATCTGCTCTATATACATACACGAGTCTAACAAGAATATATTTCTTGACATTATAATATTTTACCGCTTATCTTTTTCGACTTTTAAATAAAATTAAGTCGTTTGATTATGAGTTTTGATGAAGTTGTAGAAAGAAAGATTAAAGTAAATTTGATTGATAACAGGTCTTCCGGCTCCACCGGGCAGACCTATCTTGATATCGGGAACGAATGAAACGCAGCCGGATGTTGTGGCAATACGATGGGAGAGATCACCGAGTAACGGTGGATCGGCGATCATCGGATATTTGGTCGAGCATCGACGACTAGGCTCTCCTCATTGGGTACGAAGCACCTCCGGTCTTTGCGCCTTTCCAGAACTAACTTTAAGCGGTCTCGAGCCAGGATGGCGCTACCAATTTCGAGTCAGAGCGCAAAATGCACTTGGACTTTCACAGCCAAGCGAGGTTTCCGAACCGCTCACAGTTACCTTACAAAGGGCCGCCCTCGCTTGCGCTCCTCATTTCGATCTGGAACTTAAAGATACGGTTGCGCTTGAGAACGACCAGGTACGTATATATCTATATTGCACGCTAATTAAATCATACATATAAAAAACTTAAATGCATTTGTAATTTTTTTCAATATAGGCTGAGTTTGTCATACAATTTTCTGGCACACCATTGCCAAAAATTTCATGGTTTAAGGACGGCTTCGAGATCTTTAGTAGTAGACGCACCAGAATTATTACGGATAACGGAAAGAGCACTCTCTTGATTCACCAGACCGCGCTTAATGACGAGGGTGAGATTAAATGTACTGCCACCAATCGAGCGGGTCACATTGCTACTAGAGCTAAGTTAATTCTCGAAGGTTAGTAAATTGTCGACAAAAAATATATAACATGACTCTTTATAATATATAAATCACTGAATTATTTGTACGTTTAGCACCTCCACGGATACGATTGCCGCGTCAATATGAGGATGGTTTGCTTTTCGAGCAAGACGAGACCATTAGACTGAAAGTATCTTTAGCAGGTAGACCAACGCCTGTCGTTACTTGGTACCACGACGGAGAGCTGATATCTAAAGATACTAGGCACATATTTGAAGTGATGGATGGTGAATCAGTTCTGAAAATACCAGATGCCAAACGACGTGATCGAGGAGAATACACTGTTAAAGTCACGAATAAATTGGGCGAAGATACTGCGTCTTTTCTGGTCACTGTGACAGGTGATAATATTGCATTAATTTAGATCGAAGCTTAAATTTTATGTTGCAAGTTTGATAATTTATTTTTTTTCCAATTATCAACTCTATCAATAGATCGACCCGCTGCTCCCGGCAAAATAGCTGTTGCAATGACGCTAGGTAGATCGGTGACATTGTCGTGGAAGGAGCCAGAGGATGACGGCGGATGTAAAATCGGGACTTATATCGTCGAATACTACAGAGTACGTAATCGGAACTATTATTTCCATCCGTATAAATCTTCAGAAGTTTGGCAACGATTGTTTTAGGTTGGCTGGGAGGTATGGCTTAAAGCAACTACGAGCAGGCGCACCACCACGACATTAACAGAACTGATCGAAGGTTCCGAATACAAGTTTCGCGTAAAGGCTGAGAATCCTTACGGAGTCAGTGACCCTAGTGAAGAAAGTGATGTTATCTTTGTTCCAGACATTAAACGAAGGTATTTTATTATCGATAAATATTTAAATTTAGCACACATTTGTTTGCGCAACAATAAA
The DNA here is from genome assembly GCF_003070985.1 of Temnothorax curvispinosus. Classification (NCBI taxonomy): domain Eukaryota; kingdom Metazoa; phylum Arthropoda; class Insecta; order Hymenoptera; family Formicidae; genus Temnothorax; species Temnothorax curvispinosus. The sequence continues at coordinate 156,509 of NW_020213188.1, forward strand.
TCTATAATTTTACGTTGTAGAATCGTAACACCGTCTTTGAATGAAAAGTCGCAAAGTCATCGAGAAATCAGCAGATCTCGTAGCGATAAACGAGAGGTGAGTTTCACTATGCCAGCGCAGAGAACTAGAAGTTTAACGAGAGAAGAAGCGAAAATACGAGACGATGAAAATAATAGTCACATTGAATACAACGAGCGATCAGCTTCAGTGCAACGGCTCGCAATGTCAACTTCTACATTAGATAGACCGTCCAGAGCAGACAGTAGAGTAACATTTGCACTGGATACTTTGAAAAAAGAACAACCTCTGATTCCTCCAGCCAGATCAAGAGAGCACAATTTTACGAAGCAACAAGTTGCTATTGGAGATTATACAAATCGATCAAATATTGCGGAAAATGTGAGAGACAAGGTAAGAAATAATCAAGTATTAAAAATATTATAATTGAATTTTAGATTAAAAGAAATAAAAATACATTTATTATTTTTTGCAATGTAGCAAGATATCATTACAAAGGAAGAAAGAACTATGACTTCGAAATCAGCAGCAACCGTGCCAGTCTCTTCTTCAGTTATCGAACAAGATACCGTGTCGCGCTTTATAACAAAAGAAAGGAGTCTCTCTCCACTCTACGTGCCAGGAATTCAAGAACACCGAAGAGAAGAGAATTGTCCCACAGCGAGCCACCATTTTTTACTATCTTCAAATTCAATTTCAAAAAAACAGAACGCCGTTGTAAACGAATCCATACTATATCTACCGGATAGTCCACAATCGCAAGGAATACTGCAAGAGGATGATGAGAACGCATTGCACGGCAGCTCGGAGTTTATGCTTGTTCTGTATCCGGAAGATGAAACACGAGAGAAAGATACAATCGACATGGAGAACTCTGCAGAAACTCGAGTCAAAAGCAGCATAAGTAAGAGTATAAATAAAAACTTTTGACTCAAATATTTTGAAAAGAAAAAGAATTCTGCGTGTATGGCTAACTTTATAATTATTGTTTCAGATGGCAAACGGAATATAATCGAATTGACAGAAGATGATAACGATCTTATACCACCGCCGATATCGTTATCTCTTCCCGAATTATTTAGTACGCAGCATCAAGTGGTGGAAATAATGCGAGAAGCGGTTAGCTCTACCGAGCTTCTTCACGAACGAGCCATGGAACGTTTCTATCGCGCAGTTGCTGCTGAAGAAGCATCTGAAATTACCAAACAAAAGATGCAATTTGAGAGACAAACCGAATCGATGCTATTAGATGTTGAATCTATTCAGAAACCATCGCTTCGAAGACGTCTATCTAATTCCGGTATCACTACACAAAATTTAATTGCTTCCTGGCAGGCCAAAAAAAATCGTCGAAGATCAAGCGAAGGCCAAACAGATGCAGCCCCGAAAACATTGAAACTTCTTTCGCCAGTTTTGTTATCGGATGTCGAAGCCAGATCAGATCCAAATCTTCCCTCTGAAACGATAATGGTAGATCCCTGGGAAAAAAGCAGCAAGGTCGAATCCGTGGAACGTCTGCGTAGATGGCACGAAGCTGATGTATCATTACTAGAAGAAGTGCAACGAGAAAAATCAATGCAAACAAATAATGAAGAGAAGATAATAATTCCACCATCCATCACTGTGAATAAAGTAGAATCTCAATCGTTGATTCAAACGAAAGCAGAGGAAGAGGAGGAGAATAACAGCATTGAGACTTCCGAAGAGTCGTCAGAAGAGATCAGTAGCGCAGATAGCGAAGATTTAAAATTATTAAAATCAAGGATCCTAGCAAGACAAATTATCGATGAAGAAGATACTTATCATCCTAGAGGAAGACCAGTCCCACACGTCGAACCAGAATTATCACAAATTCCATATGATAGATTATCAATTTATGAAATTTCGTCTCTTCCACCCATCAGAACAGTTACTTCTGTCTCGCTTAATAATGTAATGCCTAAATCAATTCTAAAAAAGCCCAAAGAGGAATTAATTCTTCAGGACAATTTTGACAGATCGACTCCTCCGGAGAAACCAATCAGAAAGTCGTTATCGCAATCGTATCAACAAGAAGATATAGAAAAAATAAATATGGACACCAACGACAGAATTTCGACTTTTTCTAGCATATCAGAGGCTCTAAAAACATCTACGATGTCGGAATCGGATACGGATAGTATTATATCTGCGGCAGAAGCAGCAAAAAATCGAAGAATGCAATCGAAATTGCGATCCATAACACCTGAAGAAGAAGCAGCCGAAATAGAAGCTAGAATGGCTGTTGTGAATCAATACACCGAGATAGTTCGTGAACACGCGAGTCATTCGCGACATGGTAGCGCGGCTAGCTCTCGAAAGTCCTCCATTTCCGAAGATCAGGATCAACAGCATCGAACACAGGAAAAACTTGCGCCATTAACAGATAAACAAGAGCAGGATGAGATATTGAAATTAAAAATTAAAATTGAGAATGAAGGCGACAGACAAAAGAAAAATAATCAAACGTCAAATTCCAGAAGAGAAAACATTGATTCCAGGGGTACGACTCCAGCGAGAGACACGATAAGTGCGAAGGAAAAGCGCGTCAGAAGTAGACCAAGCTCCAGGGACCAATCTCCAGTCGCGAGAAGAAGTGAAAAAGTAGGAGGTGCTTCTTCGAGATCATCTTCGAAAACCCGAAATCGCACACCTTCTCAGGAAAGAAATAATCGATCCTTAACGAAAAATGTTTCAAACGAGCAAAGCCCTCGTAGATCTAAAATATCATCTAGACCTTCCTCGCGCTCTTCATCGAGATCAAGTTCTAGAGAAAGATTTGGAGCGACAGTACCAGTAGAATTAAAGGTTGAGAAATTGCAGAAAGCACTCGAGAGTAGCAAGTATCGAGAAATAAAAAAAGAAATCGAAGTAACCAAAGAGAACGTCAGAAATAACACTCCTGATCGAACAAACGGAAAACAGTTAGCTCTAGAAGCTAAAAGAACAGTCAGATCGACGGTGAGCTATATAACCGATTTGACATTGCTATTAGCTGCAATGTATATTTATTTCTTTAAAAAAGAAACCTTGGCGGTCCCGTTTATCGTGCTTCTCCTATATCGAAGAGTACAGGAAGAAATACACGAGTGGATGCCACGTCGTTGGAGGCGATCTACCAAGAAACACTAATTGACCGATGTAACATTGCAGTCACATATATTTCACACATCCCATGTATTAATAAAAATATTTTAAATGATTAAGGAGACTCAATATATTGTACACTAAAATGAAATTGTATTATATATTAAATCGCAAACTATTTATAGCATTCTCCGTATGTAATTTAATCGAAACTTGTTATCGTTATCTGTTTTATTTATAATGAATGTTAATTCTCTACTTCTAATAAACTGTATTATATATACGTTTTCACCAAATTAGAATACGAACTATTACATACTCCATTATATTTTACGTTATATTATTATGTTATATCTATGTATATATATATAAATATATATTAATATTATTATTAAGTATCAA
>NW_020213188.1:160043-160202 GCF_003070985.1 Temnothorax curvispinosus
TATGTATATATATATAAATATATATTAATATTATTATTAAGTATCAAAAGACACGGCAGTATCACGCGCGAGCGACACACGAGTGACGAGACCTGACTGTGTATCTTTACTTGAAACGTCCAGTTGAGAGACTCTTATAGTTAGATTATCGAATCTCAA
>NW_020213188.1:160212-161264 GCF_003070985.1 Temnothorax curvispinosus
GAAACGTCCAGTTGAGAGACTCTTATAGTTAGATTATCGAATCTCAATAATGACTTTTCTTTATACTATACGTGATGAATCGAATAGCGCGGTTTAATTCGCTCGTCTATAAATAATGTACGTAATTTAATATTATCAGACGATTATCTGACGATGATCGTGAGAAAAAATGAATGAGGCACACAACATAATTTTTTTATAAGGCTGCAGTACTGTTTTTATCGAATATCATGCAATTAAATCATGCATTTTGGCTAAATTTGATATTGACTAATTTGCTAATGCTGCATAATGCTGGCCAACGAGAAAAAGGAAGCTACTATTCATGCCGTCGGACAAGACGTTCGGCGTAAAAGACCAAGCTGCGAAACAGCGACACGTGACACTGGAAATATTTCAAGAAAGACATTTATGTTAACGACGCTATGTGTCCTTTAGTGCAAGGCACACTCTCTCGAACAAGATTAGACGACACGAGATTTTAGAATGCGCTGCATATTGCTAGCCGGAAAGCCAACGAGAAAGAAATAACGGCAAATCATGCTCTTTTGGACAAGATAAGACGAAAAGAGTTCGTCACATTTCGGAGCTCCTATCTTCTCGCCGAGCGCGAGCGACGGTATTCGTAGCTTCCTTTTTTTCGTTGGCTAACATTATGCAGAGGCATTTTATAACTCTTTATCGTTCAATCTTATTCGAGAGAGCATGCATTATATATTGAAGGACACGTAACAATGTAATTTATGTTAATTAGCGAAAAATATACATATTACGTATTCATTGAGACGCTTGAAAGATCATAAAAATTATAAAAAGAATTTTAAGTTATGAGGGAAGCGAGAATCTCGAGTTTGGAGTCGTCAGTAATTCCTCAGAAATCGCTTCTGTTACGCGGGAAGCATGATGAGCGAAGAAATTGTATAGTAGGTATTCTACAATTTCTACAGCGGCACGCCTAATCTAATTATTGTTACAACCAAATTATTGTTACACTGAATTGTTTGTTATTTAGATTGCTGGAGAAGGACTCAATCCTAAGGATCGAAACGTCG
>NW_020213188.1:161274-192108 GCF_003070985.1 Temnothorax curvispinosus
CGTCGTAACGTTTCAATATACGTATTGCCAATTGTAGTCGAGAATAATAAACTTTTCTGTTTAATTTTAACCTATCATTGAAATATGAAATTTCTTTTATTATTATTATATTTATTAATTATATTGGTTTAAATTAACTACAAGTAATTCACACGTATGCGGCATGCAAAACGCTCCAACTCATTTCTCACGCTCACTATGACACCATAGAAAATTGAAGGGACTTATTAATATATACGTGTTTTCTGTGAAACAGCAAGATACATTACAATGGGAGCTTTTCAGCAAGCGACAGCGACACATGTCGACACAAACGTCGTTCTATCTCTCTTTTTTGGCAATAAGTAACAAAGACAAAACCAACTTACATTACTCTGCTAAAAAAAATTTTAATTATTTAATAGACATTAAGAAATTTGTGAAACATTTAAATGTTATAGTTGTATCAACGTATATTTTCTGAGACTCGTTTAGTATCGGGTGATTCGGAGCTTTGTTTTTCTCGTTGGTCGTTATTTTGTAACAGCACATTTTATAACATTTTATTATATAGTTCTTTTAAAAAGTCACACCTTGCGTTTCCAAATGCAGGGCATTGTTAATATAAAGATAGTAGGTATATAATTTTTAATTAAAATAAAAAAAATTTTAATTAAAGAAACTTGGTGCTGCTTAATCTCGAAATTCGAAATATAATGAGGTAATAAAAACAAATAATGTTTTTAATTTAGACCCGAACATGACACACACACACACACACACACACATCGTGCATCATATTTTTGCATTTATTTCGGCTGTTCTTGTTCCAGCAGTCTCAAGTTTTTGCATTAAATATTTTTTTTATTTCAATTATATGTATATATTATATACATTTCAATAACTTTGTATTAGCTTGGGTGGGTTTAAAAATGTTGAATTTTTTTAAACGTTTATAATACTTCCTGTTTTTATTTTGCACAATTTTTTAAATATAACATGTTTTTGAAAAACATTTTTAACTGTTTTGAAATTATGAAATGTTGAACAATTAATGCTTATTCACCTAAATCTTTCTTTTTACAGAAATTAACGCTATTTATGTTGTAATGCACAATTATTTTATATTTTTGATTGGATATATTGAAACAATTTTTTGTACATACAACAGTTTTTCATATTGGTAATTATACATTATTCTCTGAAATTGTCTGCGCTTTGTACTTATTTTATAGATACACGCAGTATTAGATCTTTGTATATATTTTCCACACAAAGTCTCTATTAATACGAATGATATTTTTTGCACTCTGGTGTTAAATTAAATTTAATTAATTACTTAATCGTGATTTCGATGTGTGTATATGATATATAGAATAAGAAAATAAAAAGGAGAAGAGCTATGAACATTACTGGCAGTTACATCAACGAAAGAGAGATAAAGAGAATAGATATACGCGTAAAAGAGAGGGTACTGTACATAGATCTCATACGGCGCATGTGCTTCTTTCGTTAAAACGACGAAGTTGAGAGCGCGGCGTCGAGACGATTTTAGAACGGAGCAGGGCCTCCTACCGTCAGACGTCGTAGCATAGGGTGTGCTGTATTAATATAGGATCAAGACAGAAACAAGTTGGTGACGGTGGTGGCGGAAGACGGTGCAGGTCTTCTTGAATACCTAATACACGCGCGTATGCATTTCGACCCTCCGCGAGTAATGTCAACGTACGGAAAGAACGTTCTACGTAACATCTAACGAGATGACCTTAACAGGTAAGATGCACAATTGAGTTGTCGTAACGTGTTTGCCGGTGTAGCCGGTAGAGCCGGCAACGACGAACCAAAACGATATCTTAATCGATACAGCCGGTTTATAGACAATATGACGGAGGATGACGGATTTTTATAAATCTTATATATGTCTTTTATACATTCTTGTAATGAAAAAACGATGTGTGTGTGTGTGTGTATGTGTGTATGTGTGTGGCTTGTCAATTGTAATTGTATAAATATAACAATGTATAAATAAAGTATTACAATAAGAGGATGGAAGAAGATATCAAGCGTGTAAGTGTTATTAATATATAGATAAAATACATAAAATACATATGATAAATAATAACTTGGCCTAAGAATTGTGAATTAAAAAATTAATGCAAACAAATAAGTAAAAATTGTGTGTGTGGGTGTGTGTGCAGAATTATTATACAATATTTATTATTAACAGTGATGATTAGCTACTTGTATATTATACTTATATATATAAGATTCTTGTAATTCTTGTAATCAAGCGTCATTGCTAAGTTTTGCCTCTGATACTACAGTTATTGTCAATTTTACAGATTCTAATATATATATGATATATATGTCGTGATATTTTACGACTGATGTAAAACACGTGATTGAAGGAATGTTTTAAAAAATATTTGGTTTTATAAAACATGCTTAATAAATGACATCTTTACAAATCGATTCAATATCAAAATCGACGGAGTTTTTTGCCAAAATTTTTACTAATTAAACATAAAAATTTTTATTTATATTAATGGTGCAATCTTAGTGTGCGTCGGCGAGTCTAATCGAAATACGGAGAGCACTTAACATCACAAAATTTGCAAGAAAAAGCAATTTTTCGAACAAAAATAAGGATCTTTGAAATTTAGATAAATCCGCTTTACGGTTTATGTTCTTAAATGGCTTTGGTTTATCACATTTTTGCTATATAATCATCAACATTTGTGCTATTATTTTGCGTGTACGTATTACCGTCATTCCTGTAGCCATTTTGCAAAACACGTGAGTCTCGAAATAGCAGGTAGCTTTTCGACAGAAAGTTTCCTCCCGTCATAGTGTGTATCGATAAAAAAATGTTTGTTCGATAAGAAACTGACATTAAAGTTAATAAGAAATTTTTTATATATCTTAAAACGCAATAGTATAATTAATTAATACTGTGCAATATAAATATACACGCAGATTATACGCTGAAAAATAAAGGGCCACCAGAATGGATCGAAGAAGATCAGATAGTGTCAGTTCAAGGATATGTAGGCGAAGATATCATTATCGAACTGAAATTGGCTCTATTCGAAAATTATGATGACTTACGGTTTGAACTGTAAGTATAATAAACGATATTTTACAGAATGAAATGTTAACAGCTTTGCATGTGTTTTTGTTGTACTACAATATTTTAATCTGGAAACAATATACTCAGTTTACGCGTTATCGTTCATTCTCATACATTGGCCTTAATTTTATGTAGAACCTTGGGACGTGCCAAGGATCAAACGCGAGTTATTTTGAGCTGTCGCGCACTTAATTTCAGAGAACCGAATTACTTGCCGCAGGTAGCCTCACTCAATATTTCTGCATGGATCATCACTTTGCCAATAAATGTGAGCAATATGTTCGTACTTTCAACATTTAATTTAAACATCAATAAAAGAAACCTAAGAAAATGGGCAATACGCTACTGTAATAGTTTATACGCGCGATATTGATCATTAAAGACTAGAGGTAATGATAAGTAGTTCTTGATTTAAAAAGACAGAACGATCCGATTTATAATTTCAAAATATATATTTAAAACGCACCGTGTGACTTTACTTAAGTTTTATATCTTGAATAAGGTCGAGAAAACTAAATATTATAATAACGATTATTATTATTATAATATTCCGATTCATGTAGGTACATATACATATTATATATGCAATGTCTTAAGAAAATCAAGTCGTGTCAAGGAAATAAAAGAAATGCAGATTGCTGTTCATATTACCCCTGATGCATTTATTACAATAATTTAACATACGCGTCATGCTAGTGTTAATCGAATTTATAATGTGAAATCATGTATTCCGCATATTTCTTGGATCAGAATATTTTTATCGTAATAACGACGCAGACACAATATCACGATAATAATACGAGTAAATTATGAAAATTTTGATTTCTCTGCCACTTTCTATATCCGTCTTCGTGCAACGAACATATTACTCTACGTAAGCTAATTTCGACCGCCGCGCCGCATCGCGCGCTTGAAATTTTCACGAAAAGATGAAAGAGGCTCCCGCCCGGTCTAGCTATATGCCTCGGTTGGCTCTTACTAGCTCTTAGCAAGCAAGAGATAGCATGAGATGCCTATTGCTTAGAGTTCCTCGAAACTATCTCAACGAACTCGTTGATGGAGGTGGAAAATTAGGAGGGGACAGTTTGACGTTGGCGTTTCGCTATCAGTCTGACGCTGAGAGAGCGTCGCGACGACCGACGAATCCCTAAGAAAGGGTTTTAAATCATTCGATTTGAGTGCATTGGTACGCGTCTCTTACCTTATCGATGTTAAAAAGGTGGTTGTGGACTCAATTAAATTTGAAACTGCATGGTAATTGTTGAAACTGTAATTTGGAGCTCGGTCAATTATTTTTTTCTTGCTGTGCATTTCTTATAAACGATTTCTTAAATACAAATAATTGAGTTAAATTATTAACTAAAAATATACAAGAATTCACTTCCCGGTCGCAGATTTTATCTTTGGGTAGAAAATCTTTTAAGAGGCTCAAAAATCCACGATTGTAAACTTTAAAATAAAGATAATGACATGAAAGAACGAGGAGAGATAAAAAAATTGGACATTATCGAAAGACAAGTTATCACTATTATCGCAACTATTAACACAATTTAATGATATAAAATTAAATCTAAATCAATGCACTGTGAAATCCTCGATAGATTCGAGACATATACCGATGCCTCAATGAAACGAATTTGCAGAGCGCCATCGCGCGCTGTCAGAATTCGATCGACCAATGTGTATCCCGCTAATTTTATCGCTCACGCGGTGCTCGCATCAGTGTCATGAACGAAGATTATACGCGGCAGATCAATACCTCGGAAACTAAAATATATGACAAATCATTGTTGATATTCGCAAAATTCGCACATTTCTAGATATATGTGAAAAGTACAGAGATAAAATGATATTGAAGAATCTCTAAAGATAGATCTTATATCAAGCCGAAATGTTGTGTGTTTGTAAAAGATTGTGGGCAATTTATGGCAGTTACCTCATCGACGGTGCATTCTGATATATATATTAAAACAAGAAATTGCTTTCTTCATTTTGATTCATCATGGGAAGTGATTGCTGTAAATGCACTAACGGTAAAAAGAATGTTATTACTGGATCCTCCTCCGATGGATCGGAATACCGGTAGGAGAATAAAAAAAGTTCTTAATTTAATATTAATATTTCTACAAACAATTATACTTTCTTGAAGCTAATATATCATTCGTATTCGTACTTTGTAGGTAATATAATATCAGTTTGTATATTGGTGATTGAGTAGTAAATTAAATTATATAACAAACATAATATTATTGAATATATAAATATTACGTGCAAAATTACGTGTTTAATAATATGTAAAGTGGACAAAAGAAATTAAGTTATACTGAAGGACGACGTCGTGTCACGTCAGATTCTCACGTCAGATGCACACAGTTGCATCAAATTGCATGTTTGATACATTGATGTGTGATATTTTTAGGAACGTTCTACGTTCATACTATTCTTTAAACAACGCGAATGATGATTTGTTTATATGAAAAAAGTAAAAAATCCTATGTCTTGTCTACTTGGTAGACGTAAACGACTTTTTTTCTCGGTTCTGTGTGAGCTCGTCACACTGCGAAAAAGGTGACAAAAATAGGGCAGTAGAGCAATGCCAAGACTCTAGATCATTCTGTTGACCAAAATATGCCGGACCAATGTACAATATATTTTTACGTAGACATAGATGTGAAAACACGCGCACATGGAAAACGCGGGAAAATAATAGACATTCTTGACAAATAAAAACCATAACAATTTTCCCTTTTTATTTAAATTTAATCTAAAATTTAATTTGTCACACACTTGTGACAAATAAATCTTAACACACATAAATGACCAATTACGCAGGTGAAGGAAATGTTTAGTAAAAAAAATTGCTCTTCGTATACATATTTAGTATAATTTACTTCTGCATTAGGTAGAATTAAATCAATTACTCATTAAGTGCGTAAATTCATCTAAAACTTGATCTGAATTAATTTGGAAACAATCCGAGTCATGTATAAAATTAAAAATGAGTAAAACTGGTAATAAACAATATAATAAATAAACGTTAAATAAATTCGACGAAAGTAACAGTCGATCTGATTGAATCCATAGTCCCGAAAGAAAGTACAAGTAGGTAAATTTGATAGATTAAACTAATAAACGCGGATGTGCTTTGTATTGTTTAAACAGTTTTACTTTCTGCATTTTAATTCATTGACATCTACATTATACATTGCCGCATTACAAGATCTTCGTACTTGATAAATTTGTGCTACGTTTTCTGTTTTCGCCTTTATAAAATAGATCAATATTATTCTTACCAAATTTGCAGAATACGAGACGGATTACCAATTTCATCGGATCGTTATCAATTGTCGATGCGAGGCAATATCGTTCAACTGGCTTTGAAGCAATCGCGTAAAAATGATACGGGTTACTATTCTCTCGTAGCAACGAGACTCGAACAAGAAAACGATAAAGGAGCTTTAAAGAAAATTCATTTAAGCGTCAGCGAACCAAGTTACGAAGAGGGTGATCCTCCTGTCTTCTTGAGAAGGTTGAGCGATCTTGCGGTGAAGGTTGGCACTCGAACCAGATTTCTCGTAGAAATTCAAAGTTCAACCACTTTGAAGGTACGATTTAATATATATATATATATATATATAGCAATAACGTTAACAAGAAATACTAACAGAGGGCAATTTGTTTGCACGTGTATCAGAATGTTAATTTAATTCGATAGTTTGTATATTAACAAGAGAAGAAAATTCTATTTGGCAACATACCCATATGTCCATAACATGACGTAAGAGACGTCCGGGCTTAACATATAGACGGATAATGTATAGTACGTATCAACTATTACGATCAACCCGGAAGGTGAAACTGATGGTACCAGCAGTGACTTATTGTCAGACATTTCTCTTCCTTCTATCCTAGTACCGGGCAAAACGGGAAAGGCGAACTAAGATGAGCACCGGGAGGTCCATGACCTGAACTCGCGACGAAAGACGAAAGACGATGAAGAGTAAAGGAAGCTGGTTACGCGTTCTTGTGCGTCGTATTAATACTATTATTACGCATGCCCGCATACTATGCCAAGGGATATATATTCCGAAATTTCTTCGCATGCCTCTCTTCCGCCATGCACAAAGTAGCCTAATATATTATACTATAGCATATTGCGTGTTACAGCAAATCGTATTTGTGATATATACAATATACAATATTACAATAAAGTAGTAGCAACAAAATTTAATTCTTATGACAGTTAAATTAAATTTACTAATTTCAGATAATTTGGTATAAAGATGACTTGCCTATTCACGATGGACCTAGGTTCTCTCTCGTTCACGAAGGAAATTTTCATTGTGTTGATGTCGCCCCCGTTACAGTCGAGGATCAAGGATGCTGGACCTGCATGGCGGAGAATCATAGTGGAAGATCCTCGTGTACATCCACTCTCACCGTCATTGGTAATCAATAATTTTCTCCTGCATTTATTCAACGTTTTTAACTTAGCTCGGTTAAAATTAATTGCAATCAATCTTTAGTTCCCAAGGCTTACAAAAAGCCAGAATTTGTTGAAGAACTTCGCGCGCTGCTCACTGAAACAGGCACCGTGTCGTTGGAATGCAAAGTAATCGGTGTGCCTACGCCGGTATTGAGATGGTTTAAGGACAACAAGGAAATCAAAGCTGGCGATGTTTTTGCTTTGACTGCTAATCCCGATGATCCAACATCTCTCGGTGTTTACACCTGCGAGGCAGTCAATTGCATGGGAACGGCCTATTCCTCCTCAAAAGTAAATGCGCTCGCTATTACGATTGCGCAATAACAATTGTAACAATCCTCCTCCAACATTTTTCAACATCAATTTTATTGAACGGAACGTAGACACGTCGTTCTTTTATCTCAGGTTCACGTAGTTGGAAGAGGAAGTCGAGAAGGTTCATTGAAACCGGCAGATGCTTTGGCACCATCTGGACCACTTCCGATATTTAAGCAAATACTTCAAGACAAATGTTGTCGGATCGGAGACACTATCGTATTGTCTTGTCGCGGTAAATTAATTAATAATCATTTTTTCTATTTTTTTACTAATAATTACTTTGTGCTTATATGATATATATTATACGTATATGGAACATCAATAATAATAGTTCAAGTACCACCCTGGCCGAAAGCGATCGCCTGGTACAACAAAGAAGGCCGCGTTGAGCCCAACGAAAAGTATCATGTAATGGAGGATGGCATCGGAGGATATTCAATCGAAGTAAAACAAGTAGAAGCCATGGACGAGGGTGAATGGAAGTGCGTTGCTACCAGCGAAGACAATATGAAGCAATTTACGAGCTGTTATGTAGCAATGTCTAGTACGTATTACAGTAATAGATAGAGCTAATTTATACACACACACAATCGTTCTTTAACAATATTTTATTTTATTTTCTACAAGTTCCAAGGAACTACAGAAAACCGCGCTTCATGGAAAATCTGAAAGCAATCTTGACGGAAGAAGGTCTTGTCTCGTTCGAATGCAAAGTTGTAGGTTTTCCAACGCCATTACTGAGATGGTTTAAAGACGGTCAAGAACTTAAACCAGGGGACGTCTATCAGTTAACCGGGACTAATTCATTAGGTAAGTATTCGCTAAATTTATTACACATCCTTTTCTTTTTCTCTAGTCTCTATTAGAGCATAGATTTATTCGAAAATATTCAGGTTCTTATTGCTGTATCGCGAGAAATTGCATGGGCGAAGCCAAAAGTACAGCTGAATTAACCATCGAAGACATACAAAATCAATTAAACGAAGAAGAACGTTTCCAGCTTTTGAGCACTAATCAACCACCAAAGTTTATAAAAAGTCTCAGAAGTTGTGAGGCAAGGATAAACGAAGATTTTCGCTTTACAGTACAAGGTAGTCATATTTTCCTTATTCTTTCCAATAAACAAGTTGTTAAATGACTGTTATTCTATTTCACACGGTTTTACATTACACTAATAAACGTATTTCTTTTTTTTTCTTTTTTTTAGTAAGCGTAGCACCAGAACCGACTCTTTCTTGGTATAGAGATGATGCGTTCATGGATGAATCTGACAAATATCACGTAGCAAAAGAAAATCTCGGCACATGCCATTTTGAAGTGCAAAAGCTCGAATTTGTTGATCAAGTGAATATTCATGAAATATATAATCATATTTATTGTGATATAAGACATTTATGAGCGTTTTTTCTGCATTTCTTTAGGCCGAATGGAAATGCGTAGCAGCAAATGATTTCGGCCACAGTGTCACTTCCTGCTTCTTAAAGCTAATCATTCCCAAACATTACAAAAAACCGAAATTTCTCGAAAGCTTACGCGCAATTCTATCGGAAGAAGGCGCTGTAAATTTAGAGTGCAAGGTTATCGGTGTTCCACAGCCAGTTTTAAAATGGTATAAAGACAACGTTGAACTCAAGCCCGGTGATATACATCGAATCATTTCCGGACAGGATGGCACTTGCTGCTTAGGAATATATACCTGCGAAGCTACCAATTGCATGGGAACAGTCAGTAGTTCCGCGTCTTTATTAGGATTCGAAGGTAATCCCTTTGCGCATTACACATAGCAATTTTAAATTGTATGATTTTTATAGGGATAATAATTTGTTTGTATGAAAAGTATAAAAACTTTTTAGCGATTCCGTTACTTTCGCATTTTATATTGCTATAGTATCCCAAGCGAGCTTTATAACTTGATTTATCTCACAGACAGAAAAGATGCAAAAGAAATTCAGTCGTCAAATGGTCACGAACTAGCGAGAAACTTATCGTTGTCAACGATACATGAGGAACGAACGTCTCAACTGTATGACACACCGCAAACGGATCATTCTGTTACTTTGGACGAACGGGGCGAGGTGTCCTTTAGCTTTGACGGCAAAGAAGTATCAGTGAGCTTATACGAAACGCCTGATCTAACTGAGGAAGAGGCACTACAGATTGTTGAGATGTACGCCGATCAGCTGTCTGAGCATGTAACAGGTAAAAGATTTAACTTAATTTTTGTTGATTCACAATAGGTAAAATGTAATAGTACACATATTAAGAATAATTATATATTAAAAGATTGCGTTTTTGTATAGAACACAATGTGATTGAGCTACCACCAATGAGATTTGTCAAAGAAACGTCTACGACCGGTAATTTATTAATGGAAGCTGTAGTGATCGATGTATCTCCTGATTATTTTGTTAGCGCGGAAGACGGTGATGATTTACGGACAGAAGCTGATTTCGAAGATGTCTCCATTATGGATGATGTTACGCATGTTCTTTCGTCACCTGAACGCGATTCCCGAGGTTCCTTGAAAAGATCAGCTCGACACAATGCGAACGAGGACGAAACAGTTCCTAATAGGCCACCTCGAAAAAAATCACTGAGTCTATCAGCATCAAAAAGCGAAAAAAGCCAACGAATAGAATCTGAGAGTTTCCATAGCGCACAGAAAGACGACCCACCATTGTCCCCGCTTTCATCTTTGAAACAGGATGACAGCGACACTTTTGCGGACGCTTTATCTTCTGCCCATCTCTCCATTACAGAGAGTCTTGTCCAGAAACACATGACATCGGAACACGAAACGGCAGATAGTAGAAAACGCAGTTTAAGCGCAGGAAGATCAACCGGTTCCAGTCTGGACGATGGAATCGGTGGTGATTCCTCTTTCGATTCAATGATCGATGCTCCTAAAAAGAAGCAACGTAAAAAGAAGCAACAGAAGGACAAAAATAGTTCCGAAGAATATTCCAGCCCTAACGACTACGAGCGAAGAAGACGAAGCGGATCGGAAGATAAAGTTGATGCGAAGATAAAACGTCAACTTATAGAATCAGTTGAGAAAATAGAAACGGAAGATAACAGAAACGGAACTGAAGCGATAAAGGAATTAATTACCGAAGAAAAATTGTCAGATAATTTAAAAAGTGCGAAAGAAGTTTACAGCCATGTTTCGGAAGAGATTCAAGAATCGGCAAAAGATATTCTTTCAGAATCAAGAACAACTCTACACAGGGCTTTGGAGATTTTTAATGAAAAAGTGCTCGATACCGCAAGTGCACCGCAATTTTCAAGTATTTATGAGCGGATTGACGATATACGTCAATTATTGGAGATTTCAGGAAGAACAGACGCAGACATTGAAACCTTGACCAATCTGGAAATACCTCTGCGTTCGTTATTAAAAGAAATTAATGAAATTACATCAACGGAACATGTAGAAATCATTTGCAATATTCTCGAACCATTCATCGTTCAATTGTCAGATGTTATTGAAAATCTCAACGTACTATCTTTGCAACCAATGCTCGTAATTTTGAAAAATTTCAGCGATCCTATTTGTAACATTTCTAGCAGAACCAAAGAATTATCTTCGATAAAGTCAATCTCCGGTTTCTCCTGCAAGTTTCAAAATATAGCTGAGGCAATTGTAGATCCATTAATCGATATTCAATCGATGTTTAATGGGATTTTAAATTATATCGAACGACTGAAACT
Organism: Temnothorax curvispinosus; assembly: GCF_003070985.1. NCBI lineage: Eukaryota > Metazoa > Arthropoda > Insecta > Hymenoptera > Formicidae > Temnothorax > Temnothorax curvispinosus. The sequence continues at coordinate 172,899 of NW_020213188.1, forward strand.
TACGGTAAATGGATCCACCGCAGCAAGTGAGTCACAACAAGTTTTAACACCGTCAAGTCTTGTTGCATGTTTAATAGAATTGAGAGAGTGCGTATCTCACACAGCACATACTGCGATGACGTTGAAAGAGGATGAGACATTAAACAGCTTGATGGAATTTAGGGAGCCTTTATTGGATCTTCAGTCAATTTTAACGTCACTGCAGAGATGTACTTTTCGCGAACTTTCAATGATAAAAGAAATAAATGTTGCCATTTTAAAATTAAAGAGTGTCGTTGCAATTATATTAAAAAATTCTGAAAATTACGACGTAATTTCCCGGGTAGAAGCGACTCTCAAAATATTGGAAGATACCGATGAACAAATGTCAAAATTAGTGGAACAATTATCAGAAACCGAAGCGATTCAAAAACACATGTTGAAAAATTTAAATATTGACCAAAGTTTAAGCAATGTGCATTTTGCTCTATCATCAGTTTTAGAAAAGCAAGAAAAGCACATAGCCTCATATAATTTAATTACAAGTATTGAGGCATTACGTCAATCAATCGGGTCTTCGGCTGTTACAATCGCTAATTTGAAAAATCCAATCGATGATGAGATAACTCAAGAAATTAGCAAACTAAATGAATTATTGTTAAATCTACAAAGAGATTTATTAACGGAAAAGCACGAACCACGAGAAGAGCAAATTCTTAATGATTTGATGAATCCTATTAGTATATTGAAAGAGATAGTTCACAATGTAATTGAAAGCGACTCTTCGATCGAATCAATGGTACCCATATTGGAATTGTTGGAAGATATAGAAAAGGATGCAGCTCTTATAGCGAAAGAAATATCAAAGAAAAAATATCAGGAAGAAAGTATTACACAATCTCAGAGAGAAAATACAGAAGAGAGAAGTAATTCAAAATCCAATTTGGCTAGTAAAATATGCCATTCTTTGGATCCTATTAAAAATTGGTTATCCGCTACATCTGAAGGCAGTGCGAAGCATTATAAAGACGAAACAGAATCTGCACTGAGCTCAACAATCGAGGAATTGAAGAGAGATGTAAGTCAGATTGCCATTCAAACGTCATATTCTGAATCACCAAGTGATGAAAGTTTGATAAACGCACTGATTGATCTTCGAGAACCACTAGTAAGGCTTAAAAACGCTATTTCTACATATCACGAACCGGAAGATCTTTTAATTTTAGAAAACTTGGATCATCCTATGAAATACCTTCTGCAAACTATCATGGATGTTCTACGTGAACATGCGGAAGAAAAATCTCTACGGCCGATAATAGATATCATCGAACAAATCAAAAGTCAAATATCGGTTTCAATCAAAGATACTCTTTACCAACAAGAATTGGAACAAAATGCTAAAATATTTAACGTAGAAACGGAAGAAGAAAAAGAAGAAGAAGAAGGAGCTAATACAGCTTCCCGAGAAACAATTCCAGGTACTCTTATGGAAGTTACTTCAACGCCACTTGAAGCCGAATCTATTGCATTGCTTACTGAGCAAACTATAACAGAAAATAATTCTAAAAACATAACCCATGATATTGTTCTACAAACTATAAAGAACGAAAAGCAGAAAAGAGAGGAAGATGCAAGTAAATTAATCATTATTTTGTCCGAAACTTTGGAGAAACTTCAATTGGAGATAACTAATATACTAGAAGATTTCGAAGAATCAACAACACAAACTGCTACAATTCCTCAATCGCAATTAGCTAATTCCATGGAAGAGTTAAGAAGGACCATTTCCACAATACGCGTAATGACCGTCTACGGTGAAGAAACTGGTTTATTTGAAGAAAAGCTTAATCAGACATCTTCAGTACTGACTAACTTAATGCAGCCGCTGACAAACATGCAAAATCTTCTTTCCAAATCGCATGAGCACGACGTTTCAGAACTTATGATACTGAATCGATTGACTCCATTGTTAAGTATAATAGAAAATAACGTGATAAAACAGATAATCGATTTCGCCAATACAGATGAAAATGTAAAAAAGGAATTTGAGTTTCTTCTATGCGCGTTAAAAGAAATCAAAATGGAAATTCCAATTGTAATTCAAAAAATATCATTGAGACGAAAAATTTTGGAATACCTCTGGGACATCTCAAAACCTCTGGAAAGTATTTTAGAACGCATGAGCGATCTAGAGAAAGCTGCGGAAGAAACTCTCGAAACTGACGTCGCGAATATTTTAGGAAAACCAATCGCTGCTCTTTTAGAAGGTATCAAGATTACTATTCAAGAAGTAAACATGTTAGATCGACGAGAACCATTGATTCTCGAGTTACGAAATCTTCTTGAACCCCTATTAGAATTTCATAGTTGTCTTTCAATGGTACAGAGCAGCCGAAGAAGTTTAGTTCCTGAAGCTTCTTTATTAGACGAGAGGAGAAGTGTTATTTTGCGAGCGGTCGACGGTTTGCAAAAACAAGTTTGTCATATTGTCGAAGTGATCGCGAATATGGAAGAAGCCTTCTTATTTAATGAATCTTTGACGTTGCTTAATTCCGCAATTCTACAGGTACAAAAACAAATTGGTAAGACCGATTATTCGCGCCGATCTAGTAGTGCCAATATTTCTCTTCAGCATCGACTTACTGGCACATTGAATCGCTTAGCCAACGCTATAATAGCTGTAGAAGAACACGCTGACAAAGATACATATGGAATAGTGTCCAAATGTTTGGAAGCATTACAGAAACAAATCTCTTTCGCGCAAACGCAATTTAATCAAATCGGTAGTGAATTAATTGACGAAGAGGCAATCGTAGAAGGCTTTCTTTATCCGACTAATCAACTTCTGTCGGCATTAAAAATTCTGAAAGAGAATACGCAAAAAATACCGTCAACAATTTCGCATAGTTTAATAGTTCAGCTTCAAGAGCTAGCCGACTCTATCTCAGAACTAAGTTCTTCTCTATCGGTTTACAAAACAGGACTTGTCCAAGAAGGCGCTTCTGAAGGGGCACCGATCGTAGAGACTTTTTCTGCCGTTATAGATGTTTTAGATCACGTGAAAGATTCTATAACTGTCATAAAGCAGACAGTTGATGTAGAACAAAAAGCGAGCATGATTATCACGAAAGTAGAGAGTGTTATTGATGAAATTATAGAGATATCACAAGAAGAAATTGAGAGCGTAATGATGGTCACAGAAATACCGTCGTCTAAAGCAACAGTTCAAGAAGTTGCTCAATCTGAAATTGAAGGTACACCTACAACGTCACAAACGCCAGTTTTAGAAAATCTTGAAGCAATAATCCCCGTTGATCAAACGAAGGATGATCTGGCAGATATGAGAAAATACAAAGAAAATCAGAAGGAAACTGAGAGACACAAACATTTGACAACTGAGATATCAAAGTTTAATTCTGCAATAAGTAACTTGACACAGCCGTTAAAAGAGTTGATTAATTTTGTGAAATCTGCTAAACAAGAATCTCTGATTTCAAAATCTGAGGAAAACAAGCGGAAAATACAAGAATTAACAGCATTAATACAAATTCTTAATGATCTACAAGCTACAAATACTTCTATTAAGACGGTAATAGCTTCCTCGCCCATTTTACTATTAGATAGCCAATTTTCTCGTATGAAAGATATTCTTGCTGATTTTGAACGGGCTGTCAACGCGGTCATTTCCTTGACCCATGAAGGAATAAAACCAGAATTAAAGATAAATATCATGGCTTCTTTATTATTTATATCCAAACCTTTAGATGCTCTTGAAAATGTATTGGCATCTATATGTCAGACAATCTGTGAAGACAGATATATTGACAAGAACGGAGAATCATTATCTGCAATCGCAAAAGCCTTAATAGCATGTATTAATGATACCATTAAATCTCTAAATGAAGTGCAAATATCAAAATATGATAGTATTACTGACAAAAGAGAAACGGAAATAAAGGGAGAAACGAAAGTAAAGGAAGAAACGAAGGACATTGAAGAAACAACTGCGCGACCCCTCGAGGAGCTTATAGAAGCCATTATGGAGTCTCAGGAACGGGTAAAATGTGATAGAACTTCGCTATTGGAATCTAGTTCGCCTTCCACGGACGTGACCGAGACGAAAAGCATCGATAATTTAAAATCCGTAGAAGTAGAATTAAATGAAACACTTGTTAAAGAAATAGATGGTTCGATGAAACAAGATACAGTAGAGACCCTACAACAAACATTAATATTTTCATTAGAATCTAGTCAAATCGAAGAATCACTTACTGAAAACATAGGAAAGATAAAATCAGTAGTAGAACCTTTAGAAAAAGTTGAAGAAAACTTAACAACAATTGATCAACAAAAGGTAGAAATTACTCAAATATCTGAAAACAGTATGATTCAGGAAGAACAAATAAAAGTTGAAACTTTGCAAACAATTATCTCTTCTCTTCAAGCATTGTGTAAGTCATTTGACGAAATCGGAGAAATGGAAGTTTTAGAATCTTCCGATAAGAAAACGGTCGCATTCTCGGCTTTGGTGGAACCGTTATTAAATTTACAAATTGCATTATCGTCGAAAGTTACTGAAGATATTAAACAAAATACAGTGACGTTACTGAAATTATCTGTCGTAAGCGTTTTGGAAGAACTACAAAAATCCATTGTTACAGTTCAAGAACAAGTTCAGCTTAATACTGTGGCTGAAGCCAGTTCGAGTAAAACGTCTAAAATGTTTTTAGTACAATCGATCGTGGAACCATTAGAAGACTTGAGAATGTCAATTACTTGTATTCAATCTGACCCAACAATTAGTCAGTTTATCCAGCAAGGAGCAGAATTATCGAATGTCGAACAGATCACGATCCTGCAAAATCTTACTAAATCAGTGGTGCAACTTGGAGAAAGATTTACGTCTATTATTAATCAAGTAAAAATAAAAACTGTACCACCGTTGCAAATAATTAAACCAAAAGGTCAAGAGCTAAATCCAGAAATTTTACATAAAATTATTGATTCAATTCACATTTTGCGAGAAACACTCTCTCAAATTGAAAACCTTAATAGTTATGAAGCCGAATTATTAGAACTGCCAGAACAGAAAAGAGAGATTGCTCAGTTGGGTGCAGTGATAGACTCTTTGGAAAAATTAGAACAATCATTAGTTATAGGTACGCAACAATTTACAATCGCGCAGGAGGGAGTTGTGAAAGAACTTAGCAAAAATCAAAGTTTGTTGGCAAGTGCGAATTTAAAGCCTGTGTTAAAAGAATTGAGAAATTCGATCATTGTAGTTCAGAAGCAAACAATTTTTAATGAAGATATTCCTGTATTAAGAACATTGAATGAAGCTCTAGAAAATTTGAAAATACCGTTAACAACAGTTGAAGAAGTCGTCGATCATATTGATAAAATTACTGAAATTGAGGAAGTATCAACTTTACTATCGTTTGCAAAGTCAGTAGAAGAAACAGCGAATCAACTAGTAGTTATAGCTAAACAAGATATAACAAAACAAGCAATTAGTGAAACTTCTCTGTTAAAAACGATGACTATTCCGATTGAAGAATTACAAAGTGCAATATTAAAACTCGAAGATCGTGTATCTCAAACGTTGGAGACAAAGGAATCGATAAAAGCTGTTACTTTAGAATGTATGATACAACCATTGCAAGAGTTGCAGCAATCATTTTTAACTGCATCTTATCAAGAAACCGTTCTAGCTTTGCAACGATTGCCAATCAAGTCGACATTGGACAACTTGAATAAATCCGTGGCAGTGATTCAAGATCAAGTTATGTTCATCCAAGATAATTTACTTGCGGACAAGAATACTGATGATTTGAAGGAAGTAATATTGAAGGATTTCACGAGATCACTTGGTAATTTAAGAACATCGATGGTAGTTTTACAACAATTGAATGCAATAGAAAACGCTGGTCAACAGATCGTAGAAATCGAGAATGCGTCCGCGTTACAAGCATTCGCCAAATCTATTGAGGAGTTCAAGAAATGTTGCTCCATAATCGTTGAAAGACCGAGAATTATCGAAGCTTTTACGACAAATACAGAATTGAAACAATCAAATAAAATAGGTGCGCATCTTATAGAAAATATTATTACACCTTTGCGAATATTACAGGAACAGATTTTAATTATCGAAGAAACTAAAATGCAAGAATCTGAGATTTTGAATGTTACGGAAATAAGGAAACCAGTCACTGTCTTAAGCAGTCTTGTTGGTCCCTTACAACAACTTGAAAAATCTTTCGTCGCAACGGTGCAAAAGGAACATATTGTCGAACATGATGGGCACACATTAACAACTGAATTGTCTTCTGTAAGTCTAGAGAAGCTTGCTCTACAACCTATTCTCGAGGAAGTACAAAGATCTATTGCTACTGTACAAGAGCACGTGATATTAGAAGCGGGAGATCATATTACATCGGAAGCAGAAACTGACGCTTTATTGAAATCGATTGCGCAGCCTTTAATAGATTTAAGAGCTTCTATCGCATCTATTCAGCAAGTGACCGCAACTGCACCTGAGTTTTTAAATGAACTCGTACAAGAACAAAATGTTTCGGCATTGGAAACTTTTGCCGAAACTCTTCATAATCTGACGGAACGCATGGCAATGTGCAATCATCAGCAGATAATCATGGAGCCTGCGGCTGACACTATCTCCGAAGATGCCTCGTCTTTAAATACGTGGGCAAATGTAATCGATGAATTGTCTTCAAAAATTACGCGTCCAGTAGTGATTGATCAAGGTGCGATCGAATCTCCAGTCGAAGTTGCAGTATTGATGTCCGAAGATGAAAGCTCTAGCTTGAAAACATTAGCAAAGCCATTAACTGAATTACGAGAATGCCTAGCCTTGATCGTCGAAGAGCAAAAAGCAGTCCCGCCGTACGATACGACAGGTTCTTTATCAGAAAAAGAAAATATTTCTTTGATGAAAACAATAATACAGCCTTTATCAGAATTAAGGCATGCAGCTGCAATAATTATTCAAGAACAAATGGCCATTGAACGTGTTAATGAACATTCATTTGCCATCGATAATAAAAATGAATTTATTCTTCGTCCTTTGATAGAACCACTCGAAGAATTACGTCATTCTATCGCAGTAATACAGGATCAGATGTTGATTGAAACACCAACGAATCGATCGAAGAACGATGTGATATTAGGTGCATTGGCTGAACCTCTGTTCGACCTCCAACGTGCTATATCTGTTTTAGAAACACGAGTAATGTCGCCGGTGTTGGATGTTGAATCAATGCCCGAAGATGCAAGCAATAATTGGATTACGGAATGTCTAGCGACTCCTCTGCACGAAATAGAGAGATCGATTGCTGAGATTCGACAATGTAACATAATAGAACCTGAAAACATAATTGTGGAAGAACAAACGAGAACTTTAATACCAGACTGGTCCATTATCGAAAAATTAGCAAAACCAATGGAAAGTATTAAATCAGCAATATTACGTATGGAAGATGACTCTGTCGAAATTCAAGTTCTTAAAACAATGGAAATACCACTTGCTAATGTAAAAGAGAATTTGACGTTACTAACAAGTAAATATAATTTGGGTGATGAAGAGAAAGAGAGTATCGATGCTTTGATCGAATCTCTGTCCAATTTTGAAAAATGTATTTTATTTGTCAAGGAAAAAATTATCGACAATGCAGTATCTAAACAATCAGATACGATGAAAATTGATGCAATATCCGCCATTCTCAATATACCATTAACTGAATTAAAATGTTCTCTTGCGACTATAAAGAAATCGCCAAGCATAAATTTAAACAATTTGGAAAGGCCGTTAAAACTCGTGCAGAACGCGCTCGAAACAATTGTATCTGTACAACGAAATAAAAAACTTTCAGAATTATCGACGAAAATAATAAATAGTATTTCAGATATTGACAAGTCAACCGAATCTATCGAAAATAAATTAAAGCAGCAACAGATGTCGGCCGTTGAAATTTGTATCGAATACGAAGCACTTGGAATATTGACAAAATCTTTACAGAATATCAAACAATGTATTATACAGATACAAGAAAAACCAAATACTGCCAATTCAATGATTAGTGCTCTTCAGAAACTCGAGAAATCTATGGCTGTAATGCGAGAGCAATCAGCCGATAAACCATTGGCGGAATCGCAACATACGAACTTCAGTGTTCTTTCAAAAAATTTAATACCGTGTCTATACGAATTACAAGAGTCAATAGAAGCAACTAAAACATTATGGCATGAAGAAACGGTACTAGATGGATTAATGATTCTTGAGAAACCAATTTGTAAATTGCAAACTGTGATGAACATTATATGTGACCAGTCTTTGGAAGAAATGATTTTAATAATAAATAGATACAAAGCAGCTCTTCAAAAGAAATCTGTAAAGCAAGAAATAGAAGTATTTGAAATTGAGACAGTTGTCGAAAAAGACGACAAAACTAACGAAACTGTGAAAGAAGAGATAGATGAAACTAAAATGGTAAAAGATTCAGCAATAATTAATGAGAAAGATAAAGTAAACGATAAAGACGAAGAAAATAAAAAGATATCAGAAAAAAGGAAAGAAAAAATAGAACGAGACAAAGAAAAAGATTACGAAGAATCAATGAAATTAATACACGAAGAAGAGATTAATCAAATAAAAAATAAAAATGAGCAACGAAAGAAAGAAGACGTAATTCAAGAAATGCAAGAAATAAATAAAAAGCAAGAAAGCGAAGAAATTGAACGAGTAAAGGAAGAAATAGAGCAAAGTGAAAGAAGTAAGAAAGATGAAAAAATAAAGCAAGATGAAAAAGAATGTAAGAAAATAGAAGAAACTGATAGCTTTGAAAAACATAAAGAAACTGAAAAAATAAAGGAAATTAAAAATCAGCAAGAGAACATAGGTACAACTGAAAATATAAAAAATGGAATGCAGGAGTCCAAAAAACTTGTCGACGTCGGAGAAATGAGGAAAGAAAAAAGTGAAGAAACAAACCAGGAAGGTGTAGAAGGAAAGGAAAAAGAAAACAAACGAAAGAAAGAGCAAGAGATTGTGCAAGAGAAGAAAGAAATAGATGAATGTAAGAAAACTGAAACAGACCAAACCATCGAAGAAAAAGAAGAAAATAAAAAAGTAAAAGGACTTAAAGATATAGGAAAAAAAGAAGGGCAATTGAAAGAAAAGGGAGAAGAACAGCAAGATATAAAAGCTACTGACAAATTAAAATCGACGGAACAATATAAGAAAAGAGATCCAACTAAAGAGGAAGAAGAAGAAAAGCGAGAAAAAGACAAAGAAACTGATATAGCACAACAAAAGAAACAGGAACCTGTAAAAACAGAAGTTGAAATGATACAGAAAGAAAAAGAGAAATCTGACAAGGAAGCAAAAGCCAAAGAAATAAAGAAAAATATAAAGCACAAAATTTCCAAAGAAGATGAGAAATTAGACAAAGAACAGGAAAATCTTGAAAATAAAGAATATGTTGCACGAAGTCAAAATAAAGATGTTCAGAAAAAGGAAAACGCTAATTTGTTGAAAAAAGAAGAACAAAAGGAAGGAAGGACGAAGGAAAAGATAGAACAAAAGAAACAAGAGGCAATGGAAGAGATAAAAGAGGAAAAAAGCGAAAAAACAAAAGATCAGAAGACTGAAGAGTTTGAAAAGGAAAAAGAGAAATTGAATAAAAAAGAAGAGTATGTTGAAGAGAAGATAAAAGAACAAGGACTAAAGGAACGAGTAGAAGAAGTAAAGAAGCAAGAAAATGAGTTAAACAAAGAAACAATAGAAAAAATAAAAGGAGAAGATAAAGCAAAAAGTGAAAAGACTGAAAAATTGGAAAAAAAGAAAGAGGATTCTAGTGAAAAAAGTGAGATGAAACAAGAAGAACGAAAGAAAGAAGATAAAGTTAAAATATCGAGGAAAGAGGATGAAGAACGGAAAGAGATAACTAAGGCTGAGGAAATAAAAATTGCAGGAGATAAACAAGCAAGGACAAAGAAAAATTTACAAGAGGATAAGGAAATAGTTAAGCAAGAAAAAGATAAAATGGAAGATGAAAAATTAGGAAAGATAAGAGAGGAATCAATAGAAAAAAAGAAAGACGAAATTGTTAAAACAGAAGAAATAATACAGCAGGCACAATATAGATGTATAAATGACATAAAGAAAGAAGATGATACAAACGAAAGCAGAACAGAATATAAAGAAATAAATGAAGAACAAGAACAAAAACAAATAAAAGAAAAGCAAAAAGAAAAAGTAAGCGGAAAGGGAATCCAGGAATTAGCATTAAGAAAAGATAAAAATTTGCGTGTGCAAATGGACGAAGATTTAAAGAAACAAAAAGGTGAGAAAATGCTTCGAAAACAACAGGAAGAGAGCAAACCGGAATTTGAAGAACTGGAGAGAGTGAGAGAAGAAGAGAAATGGAAACAGCGAAAGTCGCAAAGTGATGAAAATCGGTTATATATGAGAGAAGAGCGCATTAATAGAGGTGGTGAATGCAAAGAACAGAGAGAGGAAAACGATTATCAAGAGAGATATAATGATAAAAGGCTGCATAGAATAGAAATAGAGCGCTTGGAAAAGAACAGAACTGTGAGGCAAGCTAAAGAAATGGCTGACTATGTATCTGTAGCGGACGAGGCAAGGCGCCAGAAAAGAAGTGAGGAAAAAAGAATTAGGAGAGATGAGACTGCTAGATTATTATGGGAAGAAGAACAAAGATTACGAAAAAGGCAAGAAGAAGAGAGATTCAGAAGTAGGCAGAGAAAAAAAGAACAGATAAGAGAGAATGAATGGTCCAGAAAACGCGAAAATGAATCCGATCGCTTTCTTAGGAATATGTTAGAGGTCACATGCAAGCCCGACAAATCGACTTCAATGCTTTTCAATGCCGATTATTCTCGAGACTATACTTTTCGGTTTGATTCTGGTATCCCAATGCTTTCTAGTAGTACTTCCAGATCATACAGCTGGAGAGATTCTTTAACGTCATTAAATCGGAAAAGGCTCGACGACTATTGGGATTATAAATTACGTAGTCCTTTTATGGATAAGTATTATTTCGATACGGGGTCTTCATACAAAAGACGCAGAAAAAGAGAATATCGCATGATTCGCGCAAGGTCGATCAGTTCGTTGAAATACGAAGACTATTCAACCGGAGATAGCGATGCCACTATTGTACCTAATACGCGCGTTCGACCTCTCCGACGCACAAAAGCGGACGCTATCTCACGTATCAATTTCGACACTTCTGAGTCTATTCCGTTTAGTTACACTGACATCCGTCAAAGTGAGGTAATTATTAAATATCGCAAACTACTGCTTAATAAACACTACTGCTTTATAAACACACTACTGCTTTATAAACAAGAAGGAATCTCAATTTTTATAAAATTATTAACCATTACAGAGTCTTCCGTGGGACAAACCAAAGAAACCATCGTTTTGTACAAGATTGACGAACCGAGTCGTAGGAGTTGGAATGAGGACAAGACTGACCTGTACCGTTCTTGGTAATCCCGAACCACGCGTTTACTGGATGAAAGACGATCAAAACCTAGATGTATCGGACAATCGTTGTAGAATGCGATGTGAAAACGGTATGGCTTATTTGGAATTACACGACGCGCTTCCCGAAGACGCCGGAATATACACATGCGTAGCTGAGAATACACATGGCACTTCGACCACCGAATCTATCTTGAGAGTTTATTCCGATTATAAACCTACACATTCACCTCCAACTTTTGTCAAATCAATTAAAGGTATGCATGCACAAGTATATAATATACCTTTTAACGTTTATTAATTTACATAAATTATTTCAATAATAAACCATTTTTTCTCGTATAGATACTTATCGACATTCTGATCGTAAGCTAATCCTGGAATGTCGTGTACGAGCACATCCCGTTCCTAAGATTTCCTGGCTGAAAGACGGAATGATTCTACAAGGCGAACGTTACAAACAGAGCTATCTCGATGATGATGTCTATCGACTGGAAATAGCGGATCCTGATGTCACAGATAATGGACAATATACGTGTCGCGCGGTAAACGAGTTACATAGTGAGGAAATGTCTCATATTGTTCGTGTTGAAGGTGATTAGGATATTATATGTTATAAATTGATATGAATGCGTCTGAATATTATGTAATAATATAATTTTAGATTGGCGATCCGTAAATCGAAACGATCCACGTATGGGCAGCAAAGTTAGATCGGAATTTGCACCAAGACCACAGTTCTTCAACTTACTAAAGGATTACAGCGTTCCCGCTGGTGGAACTGTCGCTCTTCAAGCAGAAGTCAAAGGTAAATAAAACGCTTGTCAAAGAAATAAGTTACATATCAAATCCTCTTTAATTTATTATAGGTATACCATCTCTGGAAGTGGAATGGCTACGCGGCGATCAAAAGGAGGCAATTACAATACCAAAAGCGAGAACCTTTGTAGAACGTGGACTTTACACGACAGAGTCGGAAAGGGGTGCATATGTGTGTAGAGCGATCAATGATTATGGACAAGTGGATACGAGCGCTATCGATGGAGAAAAACCGGCGATGTTCGTCTCAAGACCTTCCAAGAAATCGATCGATGTGATCGTTGGCGAAGACATCAGTATATCTTTCCGAGTCAGCGGTATCCCTAAGCCTCGAAGTAAGACTCGACAAATTTATCGTATTCACAAAGTAATATTAGTTTATTTTTCTTTTTATTTTCTCTCTTCTTTATTCTTTATCTATCTATTTCTTCTATTATTTTAGTAATATGGATGAAAGGATTAACAGACATTACGGGTGGACCAAGATCGTACAAAGAGAGTATTGATGATTATGTCAGATTAATATTAAAAAGAGTTATACCTTCTGATGAAGGTACCTATTGCATTTTGGTTAAAAATAGATATGGCTGTGACAGAAGCTTCTTCTCGATCAAGGTGAGAATCTTCGTAAATTTAATTGAAGTAAGAGAAACATATAATCAGTAACGTATTCAAACAGGTAAAGCAACGTGCTAGGTCACTGACTCCATTATCAGATTGGAATTCTGTTACTGACCGCAACGCAGAAGAATACGACAACAATATGTCCCATGTGAGGAGTAAGTGGCTTTGCGATTATTTATATGCAATATTAACTATAAAAGAGAATGCTCGAGTAATATTATAAGATTTTCTAGTATCACTTGCACATGAATTTTAATAAATAAACGCATGAATTATTTAGTAACATAGTAATAGATACTAACTAAAATGTCACGATATTATTGTATAACATATTAAAATTAGAATGACAAACAATCTACACCAACTGCAACATCGTACACTTGGCTTAAATTTTAATGGCTAAACGCCAATTGACGCCTGGACTAAGCGGTCGCGCAAACTGACATCAATATTTAGTTTGACTGTTCATTGAATTGATATGTTGATCAAAGATCTTGTTAAATATATGTAAATATAATTTTTGAAATAAATGAGCCGGTATCCCGAGACTGAGATGTAAGGCACTTTCAATTGAATTCAGAATTAGCACGTTCGCGAATTTGTACTCGTAATGTAAAATAAACACGACAAGAGAACATCCAAGTTTCCTTCATTCGAGAAACATTTCGAGACGGGTTATTTTAGTTTGCCTTCTTTACATATCTCCTACCAACACCTCACGAATTCCACAAATTCAAAATTCAGTCGTCATCTAAACGCGAATCACTTCATATACCCTACTTTTCAAAACCTTATTCAGTTTTGTGCAGACGATACATTTGTGCTGATAAGAAATAATTTCGCAAAGTGAAAAATTATTTATTCATTTCATCGACATCAATATCTTTTTAGAAATGTTAAATCCGCCACGAATTTATCATTATTTTTATAACATTCTTATTGCATAATACGTTAAATATTTCTTTCTTTCGTTTTCTTTTTAATATCAAGACGCGATTTTTTTTATTTACAAGCATCAATAATAATATTATATATCGCCAAGTAAACAAAATTTATTATGATGTCACACGATCATGGAATCATTATTAATGCTAAAAATGAAAATATTACTATTTCACGTTTGCGATGTTTTTGGACCAAGGATTGTTTAATTACTGACTTCTTAGAATATTTGTATGGACATCGAGGTTAGCAAATAAAGGAGTATTGTTTCTATAATAAATTTTCTTAAAAAACAATTCTTCTAAATGTAACAGACACAATTAAACATTTGTAATTTGATATCTTATAATTTTTCAGACGTGCCCGGTCCGATTAGTAGCGAACCTATTGTTATCGATGGTGGAAAAACCTGGCTATCATTGAGTTGGGGTAAAGCAGAAAGAAGAGGACCTGTACCGGTGATCGCTTATAAAGTCGAAGCTTGGCTATTAGGTAGTGACGGAGGTGCACGATGGGTAGAGGTAAAACAAAAAGAAAATGATTGATACTTCTAGCTTAACAATACACACACACACACACACACACACACATCTTAACTTATTTTTTTCCTAAATCAAATAATTATTTATTCTTGTCAGCTGGGAGTTACGCCAATCAACGCATTCGACGCATTCAATTTGCGACCAGGTGGAGAATACAAATTTCGCGTAACACCGCGAAATCGTTACGGATGGGGCGAACCAGTTACGATGACGAATTCAGTATTGGTGACCGAAAGTACCGATCTTCCAGAATTCACAAAAATTCTACCAGGTCAATTAAAGGCTCTTGAAGGAGCGCCGGTAAAATTGGAATGTGAGGCAAGTTTATAAACGGGAACATAAATATATTTTATTATATTTTTAACTAACGCTTCTCATCTTATGTATATATGTTTCTTTTAGATTCGCGGTGATTCCAAAATGGAAATACGATGGTATCGAGAAGCAATGGAAATTAATCCATGCAATGATTCAAGATTTGCGATACATTATAATGGTTCTAAATGTTCTTTGACAATCGCAAATATTAAAGAGGATGATTCCGGAAGATACATTTGCGAAGCAAACAATCGGATCGGTAAAGTGTCGTCGTTCGCTAGAATTCTCGTTGTTACTGATCCAAAAATTATCGAGGCCGATGCTAAACTTAAAACGAGGTAAGTAAATGTACCATCTCGATACAAGAAAGTTTATAGTAATACAATCTGATACAATTCCGTTAAAAGTTTGAGCATCGAACCGGAAGACAGACCACCACACTTCACCATGAGGATACGCGACAGGCGAGTGCAAACAACTTATCCGGTAAGACTTACTTGTCAAGTCATCGGACATCCCGCTCCAGAGATCACTTGGTACAAAAACGGAACGGAAATCTCTCAAGATGGTAATTAGCTTATTCATTGACAACGTTTGATATGAAATTTTCTATTTCTCTTTGTTGTATGTTCTTTTCTTTAGATCGCCATATCTTTTGGGATGATGACTCAAACTTTCATACTCTGGAAATAATTCATTCCACTCTTGAAGATTCTGGATGTTACATGGTGACAGCGAGGAATATAAACGGCTCGGTGTCTTGTCGATGTATCCTCGTCGTAGACAAAGGAATTCGAGCCTACATCGCACCGGAATTTCTTCGAGATCTCAATGCTGCTTACGCGATTCATTTGGGTGGTGAACTACGAATGTCGGCACAACTCGAAGCTTATCCAAGTGTTGGTGTCGTCTGGTAAGCGATGATTACAATTAACGATACTCTCACATTTATAACAGGACTAAAAAAATATATATATTATAATCACATTCTTCCACGTAGGCATCGCGATGGTATTCGCCTGCGACCTAGTAGAAGAGCGATAATGACATTGAGCCACGATGGTGCCGTCCAATTTTCTCTGGCTAATGTTACTATGCGAGACGCAGGAGTTTACAGTTGCACTGCAACGAATGTAGTCGGTCAAACTGAGACATCCACCAGAGTAGCTGTTACGGCCCCGATTCAGGATCAGTCGTCCATTGATGAATCATTCAATGTTACGAGCACCAGTCCAGATATACCGTGAGTTCGATCATTGTAGCTCATTTAGGCGTATAGCAACGAAATTGTAAATAAATTTGTTCTACTTTTAGATATTCGAAAGAGCCTCTTTTTGTCACGAAACCTTTATCAACTGAAGCGATCGAGGGCGATACCGTTATTATTCTTTGTGAAGTGGTCGGAGATCCTAAGCCGGAAGTAATATGGCTGCGCGATTTTCTTAAGGTAAACTACATAAATATTTTCCTAGTTTTGTAACTTATTTCATTCGCAACTCTTTGTTTCTTTTCAAATACAAGTTCGACGTGATGTGATAAGACGGTGTTGCAATTGAAAAAATAAAAAAAAGAGCTTGAAAGAAATTTCATTGTATTTCGGTTAATTAGTCGCAATTAAAAATTATGGACGATTGCGAAACGAACATTTTGCAAATGGTGAAATGACGTGTATCTAATGCTGACTTGAGCTGTGTTATGTGGATCAAGGTAACTACGAAAAAATGACTACGTAGCAGAGTGTAACAGAGAACATATTGTAACCATAAGCGGGTAAGACATTATATACGCTGAAGGAAATGGCATTGACATTGGATAGTTTCATACATGGTAACAATGCGTTACGTCATATTACATTTTTAATACGGACGAAGGAATGAAATTCAATAATATACAATCGCATTCGAGAGAGGGATTCGTACTGTCAATTGATGATGTACGAATCCAAGACAGGAAACGGAAGTGATGCATTGACCAAAGAAACATGCGCATCTACGTCACTTCAAAATATCTGCATAATCGTAAAGTGCGCACAGAACAGTATCCCCACTTATCGTCGAGACCAACTCGGCTTTCTTCGACGATGAATCGGTACTGTAACATACGAGCAGCAAAACAGTCGCCGTGTAACTTTAGCGGACGAACAGCCGCTTCAATTTCTGATTACTTATATGATGTGAAATCGTTATTCTGCGTCTTATGTGAAACGTGAATTACTATTTAAATTTAACTCACAAAACGCATATTTAGTCTGTTTTGGTCAATTTACAATTTTTTACAATTTTAATTATTATTCTATTACTTATCAAGAAAATTAGATTCAATTCGGTGTGGAATACGATAATGTAAGTATGATATCAAATTATTAATTTACATAATATATTATTTGTCCAGAGCTGAGAGAAAAAAAACAAAATCCTAAACTAAACTAAATACATCAGAATTACGAATAAAATTATATTAATATATAATTATAAATGCATGTTTTAGAATTTTATTGAAAAGTTAACGTTGCGAATTTTCTCTCATTTACAGAAACGCAATGACATATGTAGATATAATTACAAATACACTCAATTAAATAGCTTATATAGTTTTAAACATAGTTTCGATCACATAAAGTTATAAAAGTATAATTTAATCCAGAATTGAATTTAATTATATTCTGTATTTTATTTTGTTGTATACCGCGATTAGGCATAAATAGCTTTTGTGGTGACGTATTGTGTATATATATATATAAAGCCAAGAGTCCTTGCAAACTGTCTCTGTAAGAATTTATAGCATCTATCTTCTTAATCGAGAAGTATCCTCCGCATAAATTTTAACGTAGGTGAACCATAATGTGACAGGTGCAAGATAGATACATCTCGAGAGTTTATTATGTCACGATTCGAATTCAAGGATTAAAATTTATATAGCTTTTCATGTCTAAGCGCTATTAAAATAGATAAAATTATTAAATTTATTTGAGAAACAGTAATATATATTAAATATTACTCATGTAATATACGTTCAATCAGATCAGATTGCAGCGATCTGTTCAACTTTCGCTCCCTATATGGGCTAGAACCGTGACGAAGACATCTCTCTTTTATCTCTCTTTTTCTCACTGTCCTTTTCGTTCCCAACACCACACGCTGAGTTTTAACCCCGTCTCATAATCTTGCGTAACAACTAACATCCAAAATGTGTACAACGGACACGATTTGAATACATTCGCTACAAGACATTCAAGCGAATGCAATCACGCATTAGTAGTCACGATCGAGGACACGTTAAACCATATTATTATCAAAATTAATACATCTTCGTTATTTGTTATGGTTTCATAAGTTAATAAATGCTGTCAAATTGAATGACGTCGCTATTGTGGAAATTATTACCTTACTTAAAGTTACTTTGAATCACTTCCTCAACAATTTAACATTTCACTTGTAGCCGAGTATGTACGCAGTTAGCGATGAAATTCATATAAAGTAAGTGAGAACGTACGGAACGAACGTTGATAAGAAATAATATAATAATACGATACAGCATTCTCGATTCAGTTGAATTTACATACTATTTGCAGTACTTACTTATACTTGCGCGGCGATCTTGAGTATTTTGCATGTTCATACTTTTCACGAATTCTATTTTGCAGCCCGACTATTATAAGGACGCACCTCACTTCCGGTTAGTGGGTACAGGGCCACAATATCGACTGGAAATACCTTACGCTAAACTCGATTTTACTGGAACATATTCCGTGATAGCTCGCAACTGCCATGGGGGAGCTAAAGCTGTAATTTCTTTGCAGATCTATGCAAAAGGTAAACTTCGAGACACGAACGAATTTGCTTTGCGTTGAACAAATCTCATTCAACGATTTTTTCAGGACAAGGCAAAGAGGAACAAACGCAGAAATCGCCTCACGGGTGAGTTATTACGAAAGCTTAGTGACGCGTATACACGTTTCTATTTGCCTCGTTTTATTAATAAAATATTAAACTCTATAGAAAAGTATTGACACTGCCGATTATAAAGAGAGAATTGCGAGATCTTCGGTGTTGCGACGGCGACGCTGTCTCCTTGGAGTGTAAGGTTTATGCCACACCAGAAGCACCTTTGGTTCGTTGGGAACGTGGTGGCAAAGTAATAAGAAATTTAAATACTTAGTAATGTCGTACATAGCTGATAAACTATAACATTTAAAGTATTTTTCGTCAGATTATAGCCATGGTGGGCGATTTTGCTGCCGAATTCGACGGTGAAATGGCACGATTAAATATCCAACATGTCTATCCCGAGGATGAAGGAGAATACACGTGTGTGGCTTACAACGACCTTGGAAAAGCATATACATCAGCCTGCTTAGTTGTAGATGGTAATGTAGTATAACACTCTCTCTCTCTCTCTCTCTCTCTTTCTCTCTCTCTCTCTCTCTCTCACTCTCTCTTTCTCTCGAAAGATTCATATA
>NW_020213188.1:192208-205030 GCF_003070985.1 Temnothorax curvispinosus
TCAAATAACACGACAACTCAGAAATAAGCTTTTCTAAACACCCCCTATACGCTTAAAAAAAAATAAAAAAGTTCGCATCACTTTCGAGCAAAAGCCTTTTTTTTGTCTCATTTGATTGGCCTACTAATGTCTTGTCGTGAACGCCATTCGATAGATGCTATCAATACGCTAAAATGTAAATCATAAGTGATTTAAATTATCACATCTTATCTGGTAAAACGCAGTCCTTATCTAGTAAAAACAAATAAACGTTGATTTATTTCGCACATTAAGCCAAATAGTTTTAGCCACTTTTTATCGCGAAACGAAAGGGCATCGGCGCAATGTCGATCGTACGAGTAATTAATACGTCCGGGCGGCAAATAAATCAGAAAAGTTTCTCGCATCGACAATTTCTCTCACGGGTGCTCGGATCGAAATATGAATCTCTCTCTCTCTTTCTCTCTCTCTCTCTCTCTCTCTCTCTCTCTCTCTCACTCTCTCTCTCTCTCGAAAGATTCATATAAAGGTTCCAAGTAAAACGCGTTGCAAAATGTGATGAATATCTCTTTGAATCGCATTCGTTTTTATTATGCTAATTGTCAATTACTTTCCAAAGTTGCATAATGACATGACTGATGTGAACATGAGTTTATCATAATTTTCTATAGAACGTACATATATATTTATAGTGACATGTATTTATCAAAGAATAATTTTAAAATTTTCTAAAGTCACAATGATTTAAATTAATATGTGTGTCGTAGTCCCCGAGGGAAAAGAAAATATATTGAGCCAAAGATTGACGAGGCCAATGGGTCTACTGTCAGCAGGATCGACTCCAAGATCGACACCACGATCGACGCCTATTAGAAGCTTGTCACCGGCAGTTTCTCGTAAGTATAACAATAAGATAGAATACAGTAAGTCTAAAAAATAAAAAGTTTGATTTTACAGAAGAAAGTGCAAAGTTTCAAGAAGAAAATAATAGAAAAATTAAGCAACGATCGAGAATAATCAAATAAAAATTTATTTTCAGACGGGCGCGAATTCAGATCACCGCAAGTTTTGCCGCGAGGCGGAACATCAAAGAGGCTAAAGGTTTGCCCGCCGAAATTTTATGCAGTGCCGCACAATCGTCTGGTTCAGGAAGGCGAAACTGTGCGTTTCCAATGTGCCATAGTTGGTCATCCCGTGCCCTGGATAAGATGGGACAAGAATGGTGCCATTGTAACACCGAGCACGAGAATCTCCATCAAAGAACGGGATGACGTTAAGATACTTGAAATCACCGACGTAATGCAAGAAGATGCCGCTCTCTACAGAGTGATAGCAGAAAACGATTTTGGTCGAATTGAGGCCAGTGCTCGTCTTGAAGTAATAAGTACGTATATAACTCGCGATAGATATTCTATTTTTATCTTACAAATACTCTTATTCTATATAAATGTATTTAATTGTGAAAAGATCGGTATGAATCGACGAGTCGAACTATCAGAACTAGAAGTGCCTCACCTAGAACATATCCTTCGTTTGACCGAAGTCTTCTTTCGACTACCAGTAGAATAAACAGCCGTTTACAATTGGAATGCCGCATAAAAGGAACGCCGAGCGTAACGTCAACGTGGTATAGGTAAAAATGCGGAGAGATTTTATTGTACGACAAAGTCTGCAACAAAGTATCATTTATAAATTTTGTCTAGAAATGGACGACCGTTGGAACGATCCTCTAGAATAAAGAGATATTTCGATGGCACAACTGCCAGAATCGAAATATCAAAAGTGAAAGCCAGTGACGCGGGTGAATACACCTGCGTAGCGACTAATATTCTTGGATCAATGAGAAACAGTTGTCAGGTGAATAAGAGCTACATGAAACACAAGTTAACAATTTTCTTCAAAATCTTCTCTATTACGTTATTTCTTTAATTTAAAATATATAATTATTTGCAGGTAACTGTATTAGATCCCCATGACACGTCTATCGCGGACAAGAATCCACCACAATTTCTGCAATTATTGCCGAAAGAGTCAATTGTCATGGAGAATCATTGTCACGAATTTCAAACCGGAGTCACAGGTAAAACTTATTAATTTTTTTTTTTTTTTTTAACCCCACACGATTCTTATGAAAAAAACGTTTTCGGTCAATTTGTATAAATATCCGTACTCATCGTCTGGACGATGGAATTGGAGGAGGCGATGAGTACGGGTATTCATACATTGATATATACATATGCGGGCAGGCACACAAGTGCAAATTCGTCTAGACGTATAACGAACGGTTTTTGTGAAGAAAATCTTTAAAATTCTATAATTCAGAAATTAATCAGAAAGTTGATGAAATTTAAAACTTTTCATCGGGGACACAAGAACTACAACGTATCACAAATTCAAGCAAATTGACCGAAAACGTTTTTCTCATAAGAATTGTGCGGAATCCCTTTGTGTGTTTAGCTGAGCTAAGTAAATCTTTTAAAATAAAATCTTTTTTCTCTCTATTGTTTCAGGTACACCTCCTTTCACCATTACTTGGTCCAAGGATGGTCGCGAATTACCTGACAATAATTGTTATAAATACGTTGTGTACGGAGATGGAGGTATTGCTCTCAGAATATCGAAAGTTCGTCCACAAGATGCTGGTGAATATACCTGCATTGTACGGAACGATTTTGGTACTGCGTCCTGCAGTAGTCTTTTTGCTGTGCAAGGTCTGATTTATTTTTTATTATTATTTTAATTTTAATATTGTCTAGATCATTTTCTCATTTAGTAATTTCATGCTTTACATCTCTTAACGTTTTTAAATAGACTACAAAGACGCTTCCAAATTACCGCTTCAATTTACAAAAACTCCGTTATCAGTTATTGCCACAAAAGGCACTACCGTTTGTTTTTGTGCCAGAGCGCAGTGCGAGAAAACTATAGAAATTATTTGGACAATAAATGGAAAAAATGCTCGAGAAAATTCAAAATGTAAAGTAAGTAAAATGACCAAAAAAAAAAATATATATATATATATTGTATACAGTATACATTTTATTATTGGTTGTAAACTGTATTTTAAGTACAATTATTATTAATTATAATTATTATTTATATATTTAAAGATTGAAAAAGATGGTAATGTCAGCATCTTAAGAATACGTGACATATCATTACGCGATACAGGAGAGATTCGATGCATAGCTTCCGTGAATGGAAGGGGTCCATCCATCAGTTGCATTGCCAAGCTGCAGTTACAAAATTCGTTATACGATTTCAATGACTTTGTGACGAAGTCTGAAGATATTCAATCTCATGCAGAGGCCAATACTAATCTTGGTGGCATGCGGGAAAAAGTGGGGAAACTATCGTCATTAAAATGTCGACATGACGAGAAGTCGCTAACGCGTACCAGATCATATTCGTTTCCTCGATCTACTTTATCGTCTACTAAGCATATTTCCCCTTTGCCATTAAGAAAGCGTACTTGTAATAATGCGTCAATTGATATGCAAAAATCACGATTTGCGGAAGATTTATCGGTACAAAGTATTATAAAGAAAAATTTAGACAGTAACCTTTTCGAACTTTCGAAAGATCAAAGATTATCATCTTTATTAAGTGATGAAGAAAATATAATATATACTGATATTTCCGTAAAGTTATTATCGCCAAAGAAAACGGAACAATTCTGTCATCAGAATATTGACTCTGTACCGAACAAAGAACATGTGGAATCGCGTTCAGAGAAGTTGATAAAAGCTACGATAATAAAAGAACCAACTGACATAAATGTACTTAGAGGAAGCAGGACAGTACTCAAAGTAACTTATCAAGGATATCCCGAACCAACGGTCAAGTGGCTTCGAGTGGTAAGTTTAATTCTTTTGCTTATAATATAAATTTTATTAATTAGTGTCAAAAGAGAAATATTCGTTTCAATTATCAATTCAATGAATACATTTTACAAACTTTAATTTCGCTTGTAAAAGAGCACTATATTCTCAATAGGCGTTCTATGCTGTTTTGTGATTAACGTATATAAACTACGATATCGATATATTCAACACAATCACATTTAATCTAAACAGATTTAAGTACCCATCACAGCATGAATAAACGCGCGACTATCTTTACACAGAAATTAATCATTCAGGATGATCGTTATTTATGCTTATCTTTAGCCTCGGGAATTATACCAAAAATAATATTTCTTATTACTATACTATAAAACATATAAAATCCCCACCAGAGATATGGCAGCCGTTTAAACTTTGAGAAAGCCAATCGAAATACGTAGGTCGGTCGTCATATCATTTGCTTCTCGTCACACTGCCGCACATACGCAGCTGGCGTGGATCAACTTTATTTGTGATTACATTGATTCTTAGATATTAACAGTGTCTCTGACATATTTTGGTATATTCGTTTGGTAAAATATTTTTATTTTAATTTAAGAATCGAGAATTGCGATCAGGCGAGAAAATTGGGATAGTCAACAGGGATGGTGTATCTTACCTGACCCTAGACGATGTGACATACGATCACGCTGGAAAATACCAAGTCTCAGTGGAAAATTCGTTAGGCAAAGATCGAAGATTCTTCAGCTTAGCTGTGGAAGGTAAAACTATATTTATTTATATTGTTTGCTTTTGCGCGAAACTCTCTGTCATACGCTGTTCTCGACCTTGACTTAATTAAACTTAATTACACGGAGAGAGTATATATCAAACGCAATTGATCGACGGTGCTCAATAAAGACATATTTTTACGATTAAGTATTCCACATGTTCATAAACGAGACATCACCCATTACGTACGCATCGTTCCATATGCGTAAGTGCGTGTTGCACGTTGCACGGTCCAGTTCCTTTTCTTGCATACAAGGCAGACGGCAGTCTCACGTGACATACCGCGCAATAACTCCTCCTTTCCGCGCTTCCTCCACTGGCATCAGTGGCATCAGTTCCACCTCTTCTGTGCCTCTTGCCTTGAACTGCCCGCGCCGCGTATACCTAAGACCTAAGACTCCGAAGACGCATGTATCAAGAGAAGGAATATACGTGTCGTTGCGAGTCACGGCGCATCTTAACGACGCGACGTAACGTCGTCTTAATGACGTGTGAATTCTTTTAAAACACGCGCGATCGTTCCGACTCTGTGCTTGACAATCCGCAATATTATCTACAATATAAAATTTGAATTAACAGCACGAACTGCAGATAAGAGAGCACGTAACACGTGCCATAAAACAGTTTATTAAAAGTGACTTTCGGCATACATGAATGGGAATGTAGTGCCAACGTATCATTCCCGTTAACGGGAAATTTTGATTTCTATTCAGGTCCACCCGAAGCACTAGCGGATAAACCGAGTGTAAACTTCAGCGCTGGTCAAACAACGATCGTTTGGCGATCTCCACCTTATGACGGAGGCCGTACCGTAATCGGATATACTGTGGAAGCAAAACGCGCTGGTGAAACCACGTGGACGATAATTGCCAAGTCTTGTCATTCGCTGAGTCACACGGTAGCAACAACTGAAAGGAATTTCGTGACACCGGGTGAGAGTTACTATTTCCGTATCCGAGCTGAAAATATCCACGGACTCAGTGATCCTAGCATGGAATCTGATCCTGTCAGAATCCCAAAACAAGAAGAAACAATGCTTCAGGAGGAAGAAGGTGATAATTTACTCTTAATAAGGGCACTTGAAATTATTCCTTTATTATATAACTTTAATATCTTATTTTATCCATCTCTCTCTCTCTTTCTCTCTCTCAAGTATTAGTCTAAGAAATTAAAAATGTAAATTAAAAATTTAGTTATAATTATATTATGAAATGACCGTCTTACTTTTTAAGACGAATTCGAGCCGAGCTTTGAAGCTCGTTTAGTAGTACCGGAAGAGGGCAAACTTTTTGCCGAAAGATACGACGTTTTCGAGGAATTAGGAAAGGGCCGATATGGCGTAGTGAAAAAAGTCATCGAACGACCGACAGGCATGAATTTTGCTGCCAAGTTCGTTAAAACGATCAAAGCGAAAGATCGCGAGCAAGTCCGCGAAGAAATTAAAATTATGAACGCATTAAGGCATCCTAAACTTCTACTACTGGCTGCTGCTTACGAAAGTCCTCGTGAAACAGTGCTGATCACGGAATAGTAAGTACATTTAGTATCGTTCATTACATTAATCATTAATTATATACAAGTATTAAATTTCAACGTGATATATTATAATATTTATGTTCTCTTTTAGTATTTCAGGTGGAGAGTTGTTCGAGAGAGTAGTGGCCGACGACTTTACTTTAACCGAAAAGGACAGTATTCTCTTTATGAGGCAAATTTGCCAAGGAGTCGAATATATGCATGAAAATAAAATCGTACATCTAGATTTGAAAGTAGGTTGTAAGTTTTTCGCAGATGACAATTGTTAGTTTGATAATCGCAAACTAAATAATGATTTGTTTGATCTTGTAGCCAGAAAATATTATGTGCCGTACGCGAACTTCTCATCAAATTAAACTGATAGATTTTGGATTGGCTCAGGCTTTAAAATCTGATCAACCGGTTAGAGTACTTTTTGGTACACCGGAATTTATTCCACCGGAAATTATAAGTTACGAACCTATCGGCACTGAGTCGGACATGTGGAGCATCGGTGTAATTTGTTATGTTCTGTAAGTGTGATTATTTTTTAATAATTATTTTCAAGCAATATATCCACGTGATTGTCGTGATCGATTATGATGCGTAGATTGACCGGCCTATCGCCATTCATGGGAGACAATGATGCTGAAACTTTCGCCAACATCACACGAGCGGATTACGATTTAGAAGACGAAGCTTTCGATGCTATTTCAAATGACGCTAAAAACTTCATCAGTGGTTTACTTATTAAACGAAAAGAGTAGGTTCTTATAGAGGTCTTTCCTATTATAGAGGTTTATTTATAAGTCTAATCACACATAAACTCGAATTTTCCTCTATGTATTTCTTGGCATAGATTACGTATGTCGGCTATTCAGTGCTTGGAACATCCGTGGATGATACAACATGCTACGGCTATGAGCAGAGTAGTTTTGCCGACAGAAAAACTAAAGAAATTCATCATACGAAGAAAGTGGCAGGTGTGTATTAATAGATTTTGTTCAAACGTGTGTTATCATTGTTTTGAATATGTTGTTAAATTGAGAAAGTGAGAAGAAAAATGTAACACAAATTTAAAGTAAATGAACATATTACTTTTACTTTCGAATAAAAAATATTTGGGATAGCATGTTTCGTTAAAAATGAAAAATCAGTGAAAAATTCAACTGATATATAATGATATATGTGATTATGTTGATTGCTAGATTTTCTTTATTAACCTAATAATTTATTATAAATTTTATAGTTTAAACTTTGTTTTTCAAATAATCTTAGCATGTGTTTAAGTCTTCAGTGTGCATGCGTTGTGCCATTTATTTTAATAGAAAACAGGAAATGCCATTCGCGCATTGGGTAGAATGGCAATTCTTTCGGCACATAATAGACGTAGTCCCACAACAACAGCAGAATCATCGCCTACCCTTGAAAAACGTTTCGATAGCATCGAGATGCAATATTCTGATGGAATTAAATCAATTTATGCTGCTGCTGATAAAAATACGGAGCATGATGAGACAAGCACGGAAAAGGACTCTGATGCTGAAGCGGAATCGCAGACAGATTTACATTCCACGTGTGTGACGGAAGTAAATGTGAGAATAGAAAAAACATCGACGAAGGAAGGAAGTAGCTTGGATGATCTTTCAAAGCAGATGAATATTGAAAAAGAGATGCCTAGATTAGATACCGAATTAATACCAAAGGCAGAAGACATGCCACAAAACGTCACGGCGCATTTAGAGATTTTAATATCGAAAGGAAATAAAGAAAGCGACAAAGAAGTAATCGATAAATCTTCTGAAATAGAACAACATATGATTCTAAAATCGCAGACGTTGCACAAGGTGTTTCGAGGCGATTCGCGCGATTCAGGAATAGGTGATTGCAGCTCGAGTCTGGTGACTTCTTCATTACAAGTAGATGAACTGGGAATGGTGTCCACTATCGAAGAAGAAATAGATCATGAGACTCACAACCGAGAAAGCAAACGAACATTGAAAAGAGAAGAAAATCGGTCAAGTTCAACGGCAGGAATCTTAGCAAATTTAGTGCAAGACAAGAAATCTTTTCCTAGGGACACGGAAATTAATGCGGACGATGGCAAGGTAGCTACAAAGAGTGACGTGACTAAAGCTTCGTGTGAAACTAATCCTGTGCGGAAAGGTGTGTGTAAATTAAATGTCTTAAATTAAATTTATTTATAATATGCTGACATATATTTATCATGAACAAAATTAAGATAACATTATTAAAATATTACAATTTCGCAGTTATCAACGAGAATACGAACACAAGGATATTAAGCAGACATAATCGCGACAAATTTCTTCCAACCGGAAACGTAAGTCGTACGGCCAAGATATTCGAAAAGGAAAGTGAAAGATCAAATTCGAACAATTCGCAAGTTTCAATGGTACAGCGTGCATATCCTGCCGGCATAATCACAGGAAAGCCGCACAACGAGAGAATACAGAAAGCTTTCGCATTTTGGAACAAATAAGATGTCTTTTGAAATACACATTGAATAATACAAATTGAAGTAAATATATATCATCGTATCAATTTCAAGTGAAATAGAAACATATTGTTTGCGAGAAGTCACAAATATAAAGTAGAAAGATTGTACTTTAGATACGTATAAAGGCGCCCGCGCGTGATATGCAATACATTAAACACAACTGATTGTGAATAATTCTTGCACGTTTTTAACATTGAAAATTAAATTTAAATTGTTTTATCAATTATGTTAACAAAAATCTGATCTGATGGAAAATATATATAACTTATTGTTAGAATGAGCGATTATTCTCGTGGAGAATTTATGCAAGCAACAATTTATAATTTTTATTAATCGTGTCGCAGTCAACGGAAAAATTATATTCTCAAAATTTTTGTATTTTTTAGTTTTTTATTTAAAGGCTAATTGTAATTGCATCTACAAATTGAAAGAAATACTTTTGCTCTATTGAAATATAATAAGTAGATATACATATATTGTCACTTTTTAGTTTCAAAAATAATTTTAAAGTATACGTTATTACCGTGTAGATATATGTATAATTGGCACTTTTGTCAAATAACATTTTTTAACATATGTATATTGACGAAAACATCTTTAAGAGACGTATATGTACATAATTGAATAAGCGACATTTCGTGAACAATTGATGATATTATATCCAGTATTATATCACCTGGCAAAATGCATAAATATACTTTGAATTTAAGATTGTTATTGCGAACATATCCCCGCAGTTGTTTCGTAAAGATAAGACGAACAACATCTGTATTATTACTGTAAGCTATTTACATAGAGAAATAAAGGATATATATATATCTATATATATATATATATACACACCAGTTGCATTAATAAGTACCCACACAGAAATATTTTCTACTTACACAAACACATTAAATCATATAACAATATATCTCAAAGACTTATACGTAACTTTGCAAGTTTTACACTAGTCGATATACTAGAGTTTGCAGGATTTTTATAATTCCAACTCTTGCAATATGCTATTGTAATCAGTAATGGTTAAAAGTTGAAGAGTATCGCCGATGTCTAAATAATTAAAGATATCCGCTGTTGCCGGTAACCAATTAGTAGTTACGTACTGATCTAAGACAGGTGTAGGATTTCTGAAAACAAAAAATATTTTTATTTTATTACCTGTTCTAATAATGTTTGTATTATGTATATATATATATATATATAGCTTCTGATAATTACCCTGTCTTTGCAAAGTTGGTCCACATTCTCGTAAGAATTTCTAGCATTTTCCGATCCTTTGTATCTATGGCTGGCGGTTGAGGATTATTAATTTTATATTTAGGTATGTAAAAGAGGTACGACATATCATCAGTATGAGCAGCTCCTAAAAAATTACATTATTGTATTATAAAGTAAAAATAAATAAAATAAATTTTTAATCGAGAGAGATTTAGAAATTCTGTAACTTGTATACCGATTGCAGTCAATTTATTATTATTTATAAGGTTTTTCTCAATCTTTTCATTTCCGACATAGGAAAATCTATAGAAATAAGTCGGCACATGCTTCTTTTTCCTTCGTTTATCTACAAAATCTTCAATGGGAATATTAAAATGCAAGTCACTCAGCCATCGTATAATAGAAGGGATACTCTCTTCAGTAAATGGTAATTTATTACAAAAATATTTTTGTTTAATTTTTTCTGTCATCTGCATTATCTTTTCCGGGTCTTGCGAATTTATAAAATTTCCTACGTATCGCGGTAAATCCGCATACATTGTCTTTAAAGTCTTCTCGCTGGTATCTATTAACAGATAAATCTATAAATTTAAAATGGGGCAAAACCATACTGGAAATTATCACATATAATAATATACTTTAACATATATATAATATAATGGGCGATCTAATATTTAGTATAAGTAAATTTAGTAATTTTTGTTAATTCTTAATACCTTGAAGTAAAGAGATATATTCGTGAGAAGTGTAACCAATCATGATTGGTATATTATTGTCGTCATCAAGTAACTGAGAGATTGGATATGGAAGAAAAGGTTTTTTTGCTCTATCGTCGATCGTAGGTCCAAATGGGACATTAAGAGTACGCGCTTCCTATGAAGCATTTCACTTGGATAATTATCAACAGTATTATCCGTAACATTTATTATTTAAGATGAATAAATCCTCATATATAATCATATATTAAGATAATTCAAATCTTAAATGTAAAAAAAAAGGAATATATGAATAAATGAAAAATAATTATCACCTCTGGCGTGAGAACTTTATGTTGTGCCTTGATGATTTTAACGGTGGGTATTGTTCGAAGAAACTCAATAACTTTTTCAGGATCCTTAGAATCATTGCCAAGTATCGACGCAAGTTTAAAAGAATTGGCTTCTGGTTGATTTCTTATCATCGCCCAATCAGATGTAATTATACCACTCTGAAGAATAGCTTTGTGAAAGAGACCTAGAATTATATATATGTAAGTGAAAATAATCTGAATTATATAAATAATTAAGCTCTTATTAGTGGAATAGAATCAGCAAGAATCCGATGTATGTCACGCATACAATTATAATGTATATGTACAAAAACATAAACATTAAGAGATGCGCAATGACGTGCAATGAGTCAGCAGGTAATTGCGAGCTAGCAGGTAACAGTTCGGAAATTCTAGAACGTTCTTTTTCCAAGAATTTAAAATATTGACTAAATTTTGTTAAAATAAACTTTTCTTTTTGATATTTATAAACTGTAAAATATTAAAACCGCACAGCTCTTTCTAAATCCAACAGCGTGCGTGTATGTATGTATGTATGTATGTGAGAGAGAGAGAGAGAGAGAGAGAGAGAGAGAGAGAGAGAGAGAGAGAGAGAGAGAGAGAGAAATAATATTAATATTTTATTTTTAAACGGATTATATTTTGATTTCATTGTTAACTATATGTTAGGAATATATTATATACCTTTAGATAACGGTGATAACATTAATAAATTGATGCAAGTGCTACCTGCGCTGACGCCAAAAACAGTGATGTTATTTGGATCTCCGCCAAAAGCCTTAATATTTTCTTTGATCCATTTCAGTGCGGCAACTTGATCCTTCAAACCTTGGTTTCCGCTTGCTACTTCATGATCAAGATTTAAGAAACCTTGAAAAATAAAACATTTAAGTTTGTGGTATGAATAAACAAACAAGTAAGGATAGACGTGTGTACTCTGTTCTATATCTTTCGCGGATACCTATGTGATAAGAATTTTTCAAACTTCTTCAAGAGATACGTTTTAATTGTTGAAAGCATCTATCTTACCTAAAGCACCAAGTCTATAGTTTACGGATACTAGAATAACATCTTTTTTCACAAGGTAATCAAATCGTTTGTGAGTGTCGTTGCCGGAACCCAAAACGTAGCCTCCACCATGAATCCATACCATAACTGGATTTCCTGTCGTTCGATAGACATTGTACGGTACGCAAATATTAAGATAAAGGCAGTCTTCGCTGCCAACAACCACTTGAGTTTTCGAATGTTCTAACTGTGCACAAATATCGCTATTTTTGGAAGCATCTCGAATACCTTCCCAGGGAGTAGGAGGTTCGGGATCCTGATTTTGGACAACAGTGAAATATATGATTTAATAATGAGTAAAATGACATTTTACATCGCAATAATCACGAGATAATTACAATACAGTGATTTGTTATTTTTTTCTTGGTATACGAACGGAATAATAGTAATGCGTTAAAATCATTGTGAAATATTTTTATATAAACAGAGACAATAAATAAAGATAAATTCACAAATTTTATTTGGGCTCGATAAATAAGTTACCTTAAATCTCAACTCGCCCACGGGTGGAGCAGCAAAAGGTATGCCTTTGAAAGAGAAATAATGATGAGAACCGAGGAGATTTTCTTCTAAGATTCCTTGCAGTTTTCCTTGATTCACAGTCACAATTGGTCTATCCATGATGACAAGAACACTGTTCACTTCATACTTGAAGTGTTATGCATACTTGACTGTTGGATTCGTCGTTTCTAGAGATACTGCTATCCTTGAACCGACTATATATTTAACTTTGATAATGATAATGATAACACATATAATAATAAATTATCATTAACAGCGATAAATCATAAATGTTTATGTCACATTTGTGTGTGTGTGTGTGTGTGTGTGTGTGTGTGTGTGTGTGTGTGTGT